>NW_011967172.1:695403-752107 GCF_000949405.1 Vollenhovia emeryi
AATACCTGCCTTTACCCTATTATACGTTTATGATTTATTCCACTGGCGGCACGCACGCCGGGCTCTGACGTTTCGAGTCCGCGGGACCACCGCTGACGCCGTTGCGCCGCCATCGGACTGGCCAGATGCACCGCGGACGTGGCCGGTTCGTATCGAGATTAATCCTCTTACCGCGATGGCTCCGCGGCTTTACAGGCCCGTAATTCGTAACAATTCCCAGAGGTTTACGGGGTCTTAAATCTTCTCGAGTTCCCCGAGATTGAAAAGATCTCTGCGACGACGCGAGGTGATTAAAAAAACGAGCGTGGCGCGTTAACTCGCGCCTTAAATAACGCGGTGCAGTCACGTTGAGTTACGCCACCATTATATACGGCTATTTTCTACGTAATTAACGTTTCTAGATAAGAAACTTTCCGCAGACTAAGCTTCGGCGAAACAAACAGATAACGAAACTGTACGACTATTCAGTTTCGAACAGACTCAGCTCTAACGTAATTTTAACTCGCGGTTAATTATAAAAGCGCGCGGCGGTGAAAATCGATTTCAAACCGGTCGAAGAATCGCCGTCCGCCGATATCGCAATAATGGTATCCGCGCGTCCACGTGACACGTGCGGGCAACGAGATTACTTTAATCGGATAGTCCCCGCGTTTCCCGGTAATGAATGATCGTCGCGGATAAGTGACGCAGCGCTAAATGACAGCCGGCCGAGACGCAAACCGCCGAGAACCGGAATCGCAGATCGCTCGGTGGCGGAGATCAAGATCGGCCGTGTGGGAGCAGAAGCGACGTCTGCATCGGCCGCTTCCAGGAACGACGTCGCGATCTTTTAACTCGGCGTCCCCGACGACGTCAGAGAAGAGAGACGGGGCGAGAACGCAATTCGCGCCACGCGAGCGATTGATCCCCGGCAACGAGCCGTAATTGATCCGGTGAAAGGAAGAGCCGCGCGGGAACGATCGTTTCCACGATGCGCGGCGACATGTCGGACGATAATCTCGCGGGTTGCTGCGGGAAACGAGAGATCGACTTCCGCTCGCCGCGAGCGCTCGGGAAACGGAACTTCCTGCTGCGGCGAGTGAATTATGGAAAGAAAAGAAGAGGAAAAAAAGAGGTGCGCTGTTTAACGACGACAACTCTCGATCTTCCGCTCCGATCGTTTCCGGCGAGAGAGAGAGAGAGAGAGAGAGAGAGAGAGAGAGAGAGAGAGAGAGGGGGGGGGGCGTATATACACGGCCGACGAAAGTTAACGCGTGTAGAGCCGACCGCTCGGCGGCGCGCGATATTAGCAATGCTAATGGGATTTATCATTTCCTGGCAGGTTCGTTAGAATCGATTGTCGCGGATGAATTGCTAATGCGCGCGCGGGGGGGCCGTTGGTATTGCGCGTCCGTGTTTTGCCCCGTCTGCTGCGTTCAACAACGAGCACGCGAGCAGAATTCACCGACGCGTACTTATTGGCCTGGTATTCCTTTTAAGATCATCTTAAGTAACGTCTTAAGATGCTAACGCGGCCCCGCGACTGGTCTGCAACGCGTTAACGCCTAATCTGCGATGTAAATACGTTGAAAAAAATTTGCGCAAGTCGCACAATCGTACATACATTGTCGACAAGCTTTTCCGAGCGCTCCGATTCGCTTACGTATTGTAAAATAGAATGTTTCTCGACGTAAAGAGCACGTTGATAGATCAGGCCTGAGGACTGTACTTAAGATGATCTTAAATATAAAAACGGACTATGAATACCGACTATTGTAAACGAGCGGAAATTGCCGATTTGTAAATTTAAATGGAATACGAACGCGGCGTTTTTAAACGACGTGAAGTCGGTCGCGCGCGACGTTCATAAGATTGATTAGCGCTAATAGCGGTTAATTAAGGTCTCCGCGCTACAGCCGCGATCTGGGCTGCGCTCCGGAGAGGAAAAGGAGATTGCTACCTATAACTCGTTAACCGTGGCTGCCGCCGCAAATGTCCTTAACGGCCGATGATTGCCGGTATCTGCTAAACCAAGTCTCCTTTCCCTGCCCGCGCGCATAGCCGCGCCTACGATCCGGATGGGGAGAAAGAGAGATAACGAGATCGCGAGTCGCAATCACAGTTAATCAAGCAAGGTTATCGCGTCGCAATCAGGTGTGTCTCGGCCTATAATTCAGGTTCTTTTGAAATTTCGTCGATTCAAGGTGCGCGCGAGCGCGCGGTACGTTACCGTAGGTCGAGAGATCGTCGTAATACGAAGCCCGTTTCTCCGGGAAGCTGAACTTTAGCATTCAAACGCGCGGTCGGCTCGAATTAAACTCCGCGAAATCTCGAACGCGAGGTAAATATAATAAAGACGACGCAACGCGGTCGCATTTCCCGCGGGCTATTTGCCTCCGTCGTCGATTGTCAAGCTGACGTAACGTCGACGCGACATGGCGTTTAATTGAATCTTCAGTCAATCTCGTTACTTGGCCTATTGTAAATAAACAATGTCGCGGCGAGCGAACGGTCGCTGATTAAGGTTGATGGCAGAAAACGACTCGTAAACGCTTGAGACTGTCTTAGTCGTAAGATAAGGCAGAGAAAAACGTAAGTCGTATACAATAGTGTTTCACGACTTACGTTTTTCTCTGCCCTACCTTACGTCTACGACCAAAGCCTAGTTTCACCAACGTTGTTTAACTTTAAACTTGGCTTAATTCGTTCTTTGTCTCGTTCCAACTGTTCCTTCGGCAATAGACTAACATGAATTGAACTGAGATTAAAGTTAAGCGACGTTTGGTGAAACCGGGCCTTAGGGCCAGTTTCGGATCGTCCTCTGCCATCAGCCTTGGGCTAAAGTCCCATCTTATTGTTAGTCGTTGACGTAAGGCAAGATGCCTTGCTACTTGCCTTACATTTACGACTAAGACAGACTTAAGCGTTTACGGATCATTCTCTGTCATCGGCCTAACTCTGGAAAGGACACCCGGCGTTGTTCGAGGCGATGTTGAAACCGGAACGGCACGAGGCCCAGACATCGCGACCTCCGGGCCCGGCCATCATCTCCCTCTCTCTAATTGATCACCGTTTAATTCGCCATACGTCGAGAGGGAAGAACAGAGTCGGCGAAAAAGTCACGACAAGTCGCTCGGAACTGACAGAAAACGGACAGTTTGGGGTCACGGACGTCGATGTATACCGCACGCGCGCGTACATTTTCGGGGCGTACCGTGTCCGTCGAGGCCTTTTTTACGTTATTACCGTTAAACGCGGTTCTTTTGCCGAAAGGAACGGAGCGAGCACGACCGCGACCGCGACGCGACGCGATGACTTGGCGTCTCTCTCGTCCGCCTCGTCCACTTCTCCGCGAGATGAATAAACATCGCGCGCAGACGAGCGTATTTCGAGAATGACGTGCGCGAGGCAGCTGGGCGTCGGGCGGCCGAAATAGAATGCGTAATTAGGGCAAGGTGCGGAAAGCCCGCGTGCTTTTTTCTCCCCGGTCTTTGTCTCGCCGCCCGCGTCGCCCGCGCCGCCGCGGGCGCCCGTTTTATCCCATCAGAATTTACATAATTCAATCTCGCAGCAATTTGTCTCTATTAAATGAGTTTAATCCGGAATTAACGCCATCCGCGAATAATTGATCCCTGGCGTGGGCGACATGTACATCGATACATCGGCGGGGATTTAAAGAGGAAATAATATCGCGCACGGGGGCAGCGCGACATCGATCCGACGAGGCGGTTTAATTATCCGGCGTGGGCGGCGGATTTATCCTCGAGATAAAATTCAGCCGCGAGAGTGAATTTGTTGCACCGAGATCGACCCTCAGGCGGACGTGGCCTCGCCGCGCGACGCGAGAGCTCTATACAAGGGGTTAACCACTTGATGTAATCACGGGACAGGGTCTCCGGAATCATTATGAAATTCTTACGAAATTCCCATATAATCGTTTTGTCTTCATTATCAGTCACCTTCAACTTTTTTAACGGAAACCCCTATTGTTTATTATACTATCTTATTCTACTAATTAATATGAGCAACTTTTGTTTCAAATATTTTTTTACTTGACTAATACTTTTTGAAATATTCAAGAAAAAGTTTATAACTTCTTCACCCTGATAGCACATAAGTCTCAGTTATGTTGCAGTTATGTTGCAAAGACGTTTCAATGTCTTAACTGAGACTTGTTGTGCTATCAGGGCAATGTTTAGCTTCTGATATCTCGATAACTGTTTGTCGGAGGGAAAAGTACAGGACTTTTTGACTTGATTTGGTCTCAGGAATATACTGTTGTAATAGTGCTCCAATTATATTGAACATTTTTGTGTATGTAAATTTTATAGGTATATTACAATACACCAAAATTTCTCTTTAAGATTTAACGTCACATATTTTTCAGCGTGCGTATAAGAAAATTATTTGTAATTAAATAAAATTATTCGTAATCAAATACAACCGTCTAATCGGTGGGACAACATTTTAGCCAGCGGTTACCCCCTTGGCTCTATACATCTCGGCGATCTCCGGACGAAAAGCGAGCGGGCACTTTCTAATTATTCAAAGGCATTTTCCTACGGCGCGATATTCCTCCTTGCACGCTCGGGTGCAAGTGGAGCCGCTTCTTCCGGTGCGCGCCGCGCCGATATCTCTCGGCCGCGTGCGACTTTTACCTTCCCTCTCTCGCGCACGTGACGGCAATAACGCGGACCGTGCTGGGATCGCGAAGCGACTACCGCGCGGAAAGTGAGAGCGCGCGGGCGATCGCGCTAACTACCGTAAACACATAAATCAGGGACTAAACTTTGTCGCCGGCGGAGACAAAGTGCAGCGTGCGTAGAAAAGCCGATTGACCCGCGGACCTTTCGCCCGCCGATAGTAAATTTGCGCAAGAGACCTTCTCCTCCTCACC
This sequence comes from Vollenhovia emeryi, assembly GCF_000949405.1. Taxonomy (NCBI): domain Eukaryota; kingdom Metazoa; phylum Arthropoda; class Insecta; order Hymenoptera; family Formicidae; genus Vollenhovia; species Vollenhovia emeryi. Next base: position 700,280 of record NW_011967172.1, read on the forward strand.
TCGCTCTCGCACGGGGTGAAAAATTTTAATATCGGCGCGAACACGCTGCGCGTAAACAGTTCCGAATAAATAGTTGGATTCTGTTTTCGCGACGAAAGTTCGCGGGAAGTTTGAAGACCCCTCACCTTGTATCACATTTTAGAAAGAGGCTACGCTATCAGAATTCTTTTTTTACGCTGCATGTTTGTGTCGCCGCGTGGTCTCGTCTAGAGATAATTACATTTCCAAGTCGGTGCAGGGAGAAACTAAGTAGGGGAGGAGTATCGGTTCCGGCTCCTACGCACCTCGCGCCTTGAAAAGTATCTTTAAAAATAAGCTACGCACGCGCGGACGCCGAAGGAGAGGCTGAAAACGCGCAGAAAACGAATATGCCGTATCGACGTCTCGGCCACGCCTTGGCGTCCTGGCAGCTTCACCCAGTTTTCCGCCGACTTCCAGCGGATCGCTCGGCGCGGAAGGAAATCGAGCAGAAGGAATCGCGGATACGTATGACCACGGGTGATCATGCGCGATATCGTACGAAGGCGCTTTCACTCGATCCACGAGACGCCTAGGTCGACTGCCTTGGATACGCCACGATTTATAACTCTAATTTATGGAGCGAACCTTGGCCGGCTCTCTCTCTCTCTAAATAAATAAATAAATAAATAAATAAATAAATAAATCGAATCTTTTAGCTGTTATTTATTAGCCACACTGCTGTCTTCTTCGAAAGACGGAACTTTCCGAGAACGGGGCCCGCGATAGCGTGCCGATCTCGAGGAGGCGAGATTGCACCGAAAGATACAATCGACGGAGATAGATAAGGGTCAGAGTTGGAGGGAATTATCTATTGATTATAATCATCCGACAAGTGTGACCGTTCGGCCCGCAATAGCCAATCGTCTTATTCGTCACGTCGGGGTATAACACGCGGGATTATACAATGGGTATTTTTACGCGATACCGTCGGCCACTTTATCTCTCGCGCGCGAGGGGAGGCCGCGGCTTTAATATTACACCGTCGTGTCGCCCGGATTTATATGCGCCTTTCACGAGAAACGAAACGAGACCCAAATAGAAAGTCTTGCATAACGAATGCGCGGCCGTGCCTTAATTGTCTCGCGAGCGCGAGTATCTACGAGAAATCGCGAACGCCGCTTTTTCCGCTATTCTCGGTCCTCTCATTCACAAATTGCCCGCAGATATTAGAAACGGACGAGTGAAACTCTCGCGGGGTATACCACGAGAACGAGCTTTTAATGAGCCGAGCTTACTTGAGAATCGCAAATTTAATTAGGATTCGTTCGAACTATTCTCTCATTTATATAAACTTTTTAAGGTACTCGAGGATATGTATGTTGTTTTTTTAAATCAAGTCAGTCGAATTAAATCTGCTCCACCTCACGTACGATAATTCTCTTTCAAAATATTCCATATCGTCGTCCTTCTGCTTTTCCTTTCGGCTGCACCGCGGAAATTGTCATGTTGAGCGAGAGCGGAGGGCCGAAATTTATTTTTTAAAGAGTCAAGTCAATTAAATTGAATTAAAAAATCTGCTCCACTTCATGTACGATAATTCTCTTTCAAAATATTCCATATCGTCGTCCCGCTTTTCCTTTCCGCTGCACCGCGAAAATTGTGATGTTGAGCGAGAGCGGAAGGCCGAAAATGTTTTTTGAAGAGTCAAGTCAATTAAATTGAATTTAAAAACCTGCTCCACTTCATATACGATAATTTCCCTTCAAAATATTCCATATCGTCGTCCTGCTTTTCCTTTCGACGGCACCGCGAAAATTGTGATGTTGAGCGAGAGCGGAGGGCCGAAAATTTTTTTAAAGAGTCAAGTCAATTAAATTGAATTAAAAATCTGCTCCACTTCATGTACGATAATTCTCTTTCAAAATATTCCATATCGTCGTCCCGCTTTTCCTTTCCGCTGCACCGCGGAAATTGTGATGCTGAGCGAGAGCGGAGAGGCGAGAAGCAGGCGGCAGGGGTTGACGGATCGATAGCGCGACCTTGAGACTCGTCGTCGCCTTATTACACCCGGCCAACCTCCGGGTTCCTCGTAAAATCGAGTCGGGATGCGTCGACGCGGACGTACAACTGCGCGTGAATTCTCTCTCCATGCAGGCGAGGTCGCGCGGGACGAGAAATTCCCGGCGCGCTCGTATTTTCCAGCAAACGCGCGCGCAGCTTATTTTCGCAATTCGCGTTTAATGTCTTTAGCGAAGCTAAAGTGTCGGAAGCGAAACAGCGCGAAAGGCGCACTCCATCCCCGACTCGCGAACGAATTTACTCTAAGCACTTTGAGACAGCGCGAATCTTTTCGTAATAAATGTTTCTTTCCTTTTTTACTGTTACTTCGTCGAGAAAGACGTTACCGTTACGCGCGTAGAGAGGAAATTTCGCGCGAAAAAGCGATGCGAAAAATACAGAGTGGAGTACCGTTCATCAAAGTTGACACAATATTGTTTGAGCAAACAGCGTTTGATAATAGACTAAAGCGTAGTACGAATTTCTCCGCCCGACTGTACCGACTCGTATTTTTCTGTGCCTCGCAAACGCCGCGAGGCCAGAGTCAGAGAGCAGGCGGATAATAATCCGCCGAGTGTCGCGCGCACGTTTTATTTTATTTCGTGGCTCTCGCACAGCAGTCAGGAGCATATTCTTTCTCATCCGCGGCGTCTATTTATAAAGCACGTCTCTAATAATACGCGCCCCGCCATTTTGTACGCCCCCCCGCGACAGAACGTGCGAAACAGAAATTGGCACCGCGTCTTAACATCGGGACGTACCCTATTCTCCTCGCCGCGACGGCTCCGATATCGCAGCGAGGATGACGATTGTGCGTCTCTTTGCGGAACCGGGCGAGTGTTTGCGATCCGCGCCGAGCCCTGAATCACTCCGGATAAAAACAGAGTCGCGCGTCTTAAAATACTGGACGGGGCTACGTCACGAGCGGGAAAGTTCAAAGGTGGATCGGCGTGTGTACAAACTTGAAAATCCACTGGCTTATCATTAACGCTAGAGACCCTGTAATCAGAGACCGGCCGCAAGAGAGTTCGTCAAATTCCTGCGAGTGAGAGAGAAATACAGGCTATCCCACTCTTCTTCTACGATCGTGACGATCGTGTCGATCGTAGAAGAGTGAAGTAGCCTATGTTTCTCTCTCACTCGCAGGAATTTGACGAACCCTCTTATGGCCAGTCTCTGATTACAGGGTCTCTAATTAACGCGATATGCGTCGACTTTGCATCGCCTTCGGTCTTTCGCTCGAGCTCCGCTTTTACGTGAATCTGCAAATGTGTGGCGGAACAACGTTAAATAAACGCGACGATCTCGTTGCACCGGCAGGTATACAGAAACCGTATGACATACAGCATATCTGCATATTCGACATTTGTGAATATGCATCTTGAACATTTCTACAATGTTATCGGCGCAACGGTCAACAGACGTATAAGAGTAAATTCCCGCGGACGTTTGTGAGGTTGGACGAAGGGTGAAGTGTACAGAACAAAAGTGCATACACGAGACATTCAAGTAGCTCTATCTCGGAAACAGTGGAGAACGGGACGTACATTCATATGAACATTTCTGCTTAAAATGACCGATACTACCGCCTCCCAGAGTATTGACCATTCCTCCTGGGACACCCTGTATTTTTATTCCTCTCGGATCGGACACTTTTGGAGCGCGCCCAAACGACGAACGAGCCCTCGGGATGAACGCTTCCCTCCAGCGCGCTACGTGGCGACTTCTCGCCCCGCATTCTCGCGTGAATTTTGAGCCGCCGGCCAAGGTGCCGTGCGTATGCAAACAGATGAGAGGCGGATAGCGCGTGTCGCGTTACAATGGTCGGCCGCCTCTCCCTCGCGCCGGGACGCGGCGGCGGAATGCAGATAGCGGCCGCGGCCCGCTTCCGCCTGCAACGCTTACGTGGTGCGTAAAAGGGCGTTACGTAATGCACCGAGTGGATCGAGCCGCGCGTACAGAGCTCTATCCCGTCCTAGCCACGCGGCGAGGCGAGGCGAGACGCGGTACGGGCGTGCGGGTGAACGCGCTCGGCCGCGTTCGACCGGCATCGACTACCGTCGGCGATGCAACACGCCGCGCTATTATCATCGCGGCATCGTCGCGCTGCACTTGCGTATGCAACGCGCCGTGCGTGCGTTGCGCAGCGAGCGAGCGCGAAGAGGGTGAGGGGGGGGGGGAGGGGGGAAGAAAGAGAGAAATAGGAAGACCGTGGATTTTTCCGGCCACGGAAAGTTTGCCCGGCCGACATTCTCCGACGACTTCCGACACTGCCGCGGTTTTCGCTTTCCGAAACCTCCTCGCTTTGGGCAAACTGACCGGCGGTCTTCAACTGTCTTTTCTCGAGATTGCCGGAGCGCGGGACAAACTTATTTCGGGCTTTCGAGCTTTTTTGCATCCCGATTTTTAATCGACGCGTCGATCGTGTCTCTCGGTCTCGCTGGATTTTTCCGTCTTCTGTTTATTCCAGAAATTAATACAGATCCAAGCCAAGGCGAATTGTCATTGTCAGTGTTGCACAGTTTGCGCAATGCCGCTGTAAACGCAGGCGTTAATGGTGGTACAACTTCGCTTTTTGTGAAATTCGAGTCAGCCGCACTTTCGGGATCGCGCAGGAGCGTTCTTTTTATTTTGAAACTGGTACACCTCCAACTTCCTCACCCACGGGTTCCTTCAACTCTTGAGGCTTCTTTCTTTACTCAACCTCACCGAGAACAATTTCCATCGAATAAACCAATTCAATAGTGTTTCCGATGATTAATTTTCCCAATTACGTTTTCCGATTAAATTTCTCCGATGAAATTTGATTGAAAAAAACCGATCACATTTTTCATCGGCTATATCCGTTTGTTATTATGTAATTGGATTATCCGATTGCATTTAATCGGACACTTTTCCCAGTGTTTACAAACCGACGTCTCGAAATCAATAGAAATGAACCGCTTAAAATGACGTCTTCAAATAGCCAAGTTCAATCGCAAACACTAAAAGAGCTGGTAGGCTACTATACATTACCGATTACTCGATGTCATTGTACCTTGTCATTTCTTAAACGCAACGAGTATGTAAATGCGCCGCGACCTTTTTCGCTTTCACGTTGGAGAGCGAGCAAAGAAAGGAAAACCGAGTAAAGCCAACGGCACACGATACAATTTTTTTTACTGGATTGCTTACAAGAACCAATAAGGATGCAGAGTTCTAGATTAGACGACTTAAAACTCAATCCTGACTGGCTCACGTAAGTAATCCAGTAGGAAAAATAGTATCGCGTGCCGTCGGCTTAAGATACAAGCTACTCAAGTTTTCCAGTAAATAAATAAAGACGTTGCCCTTTTTACTTTTCAGTTCAAACGAGTAAATCCCATTGTACTTTTTAACTTGGTTATCCCACTTGTTTCACGCGGATCAACTTGTCTTCCGTAAAATCCAACAATAAGTTACACGCGTTATTATATTCTCATTAAATACAAATCCATCGGAAAGAGAAACAAGATGTCGATCGTCTTGCCGATCAGTTCTGAATGCAAAAACGTTGGGAGATGTGCACTTTGCATCGTAATTGTTTCGAAAGTCGTCGCGTAACAACAAGAAAATATTTAAAGCAGCTTGGAAAAACGTTGCGGATGCGGCGGAAGTGTGATCGACCTCGGGCAAAAGTCTGTTATCTCGCATAACAATCGGCTAATCGTAGGATGATTACGCGTTTCCTTAATGCATAGCTGTTGCACTTGGCGTGCATGTCTAACGAAGTTATACCATACGCCGGTGTGCAAAGGTTAAAAACGTCTCGCCGACAATTTCGCGTGCGTTCTACACGATTCCACCGTGGTATCAAATTATCTAACGCGCGCGCGAGGCTGACTAACGCGCGTACAGCGATAAGTGCCCCCTATGCCGTTGCCGCGATATCGCGCATCCAGAGAGGGGAAAAAAAGGAGGAGGATCGCACAGTAAAAATTCACGCCGCGTCTGTCGCGGAACAACTATTGTATTTCTACATGACGGTCGCGTGAGCCGCATGGGCGACGAATGAGATTATTCCGAGCAGGATGCGCGCGCGCCTGCCGTAAAAGCCGTCTCTATTCTTTCCGAGCGTCGTTCCACGGCCGTCACATTCGACGGGTGTTTAATTTAAAGACCAATTACGCCTCGGGGGCCGCGGAATCGTAAACCTTGAACGGCGCCGCGGTTATCACGGGGAAGATTAAGACAACGAGAGACGCGTTTCGAGTTCGACGCCCACGTGCCGCGGAGCGGCCGCGCTCGTAAAATCTCGGAGCGGACAATGGGCGGCCGTGAACAAGCTCGCGCGACTTCCGCCCTGGATTCCAGCGGCTCCCTCGCGGGAGAGAGAACGGACGATTTAAAGCCAACGGCACACGATACTATTTCTCCTACTGGATTGCTTACGGTAGCCAATAAAGCCCGTATCAGACCACGGATTGCGACTGGGATTAGATTAAAAAGTGACCAATCGCAGCAAAGTTCACGCATATCAAGCTGGACCCCCCCACCATCGCCAATTAAAGTAAAAAATAAAAAAACTTTTAGTGCTATTTATGTGCTAATTTGTTGCTCCGACCGTGTAGGTGTAAAGTTCATTAATCTCAAGTTTAGTAACTTTTACTCTAATTGGTCAAATTTCAATATAATCCCAATCTCAATCCGTAGTCTGATACGGGCTTCAGGATGCGGAGTTCCCGATCAGGTGACTCAAGGCTAAACCCCGATTGGCTCTCGCAAGCAATCCAGTAGAAAAAATAGTATGCCGTTGGCTTTATTCCGGGATAATGGGGGCCGCGGGTCGTCGCAGCCATCGTACAACTAGTAGGTCCACTCCATAGACATAATAGATCTAGACCGAGCGTTTGCCTTTATTCGAGCAGTGGGGATAGAGGTTCACGTAGAAAAGGGCAAACTCTGTTTTGTGCTATTTCGTTCTCTCTCGTTCGCATGTAAACAAGAGAGAACAAAATAGCACAAAACAGAATTCTGCTGCTCAATGCTCGGTCTAGATATATTATGTCTACGGTCCGCTTCTCTGTCGGCCCCTTTCATCTTTGCGGTCCCGATTCCGCCATCTCTTCGGTCCAAATCCAGCAACGTATTGCGTTTGTACTCATCGAACTACACTACCACGCGTACAACTTTTCTCTCATTGGTCTGCCCAGAACAATGTCGGGTGCGCAGAAGGGATCGACGCGAAACGAAACAAATGACGGAGTGGACCTACTGGTTGTACCATATGTACCATGGTTGTGCTGTGGTCGTAGCCGGTGGGACGCGGCGGTAAATTCGACGCGGCCTCCGTCGAGCGCGTCGCGGCATCCTTAAGAGGAAGGCGGGGGCACGCGATTCGAGGACGAGAATCCGCGTCGCCGATCCGGGATCGGCGCGCATTATACGCGGCACGTTCGCGCGCGTGGCGTCCCGTTAACGGACCTCCGCTTCGCGGATCGCGCCTGTCACCTACATTTTACGGGAGCGCGAGACGCGCGACAAAACGTATCCCGTTCTCGGGGCCGCGCGCGCGTCCGAATGCGGCGCAGCCGCTCCAGTAACCCTTAACTCCTCGAGACACGGTCACCGCGGCGGCCGCCGTCCCTTTACGGCGGCCGAGACAATAAGCGGCGAGAAACTGGGACGCTCCTCTTCGGAGAAGAACGGGACGCGCGGCCGGGACCAGAGTGTGGCGAACGAGGCACTTGCCTCGTACAAAAGACTCGTAGGGGCGCAAAAATAACAACTGTTCTAACAAAATTAATATTAACATACTGAATAGAGAACCAAGGGACCGAGGGGGAAACCGCTGAGGGCATTGTGGTGTACAGATTCGCGGCATTACTGGGAATTACTAGGCAGTTTTTGGGCATTAGTTTGGACATTAGACCCTGCTGGGGCACTATAAAGATCAAATAAGGTAAAACAAGATACATAAGATAAAATAAGATAATAAAATTAAGTAATGCCCACTGGGCATTTGTGGGCATTGGTGTACGAGATTTTGGTCAGCGTTTTCCCCCTCGGGTAAATTTATATAATTTATTATTAATATAAAATAATATAATAAATTATATTAATTTACCCGAGGGGGTATTTTATAAAGATTTATAAAAATAAAATAAGATAATAAAATAAAGTAATGCCCACTGGGCATTGGTGTACAAAATTTTGGTTAGCGGTTTCCCCCTCGGGGAATTTTATCTTATTTTATCTTTATAATGCCCCAGCAAGGCCTAATGCCAAAAAAATGCCTAGTAATGCCCAGTAATGCCGCAAATCTGTGCACCACAATGCCCTGAGCGGTTTTCCCCTCGGACGGAACGTCTCGTATCCTCCATGCGAGTCGAGATCGTTAATTTATTATTAAATTTTTTTCGATGTCGATAATTCGCCGCTCGAACCGCGTACATCGCGCGCGCGCTTCGTAATCTACGCGCGGGAAATGTTGAAATCGCTCGGGCTTATCTGCAATATAAACGTCGAAAGCTGCGCCTCGAACGATCGCGAGAGAGTCTGCGCGGCGAATCGAACCGCAGACGTTTATGCGTAATGGCGCGCGTTGCGTCTGCAACGCCTCGTTAAATATTTGTTCTAGTAAAAGTGCAAGATTGCAAGACAAAGTGGCAGGGTTTTCATTCGATAACGATACGGCGTCCAATCCAACGAAACGCTGGCGTCACCGCTATTTCTAGATATTTGCTATCGGACATCCGTTGTAACGGAACCTGAGACGACGCCGCGCGGACAACCAGTGCAAACAAGAATTATTGTTATCCTCATGTTTCTCGCCCGGGAATCGCGTTCCGCGGCGCGGAGAGGGAATTACGGCGCGCGGTGTTTTGAGAAGCAGGAACAATTTCCGGGATTAAAACATCGGCATCGCGTGTCGCCGGCAAACGCGTCTTAAATGCGCTCGTACAACGTAATATTAAAGCCGACTTTCAAAGCAAGAAAGTCGAGCTGTTTATTAACGGCGCATAACGGCGCCGAGAAATGCCGGATATTTAGAGCTGCTTTCCATTTCACGTAAGAGAAACAGCGAGACTCGACTTTGGTCAATGAAGGAAACCCGGTCTTCTCCTCCGCGTCGCCGATCCAATGATAAACTCTTAAGCTTGCACCGCCAAATTCGAGTGCACATAAATACAAATGTACCTCCAATTTTTGGCGATACACGCTTAGGAGCGTAGTAACGTGACGATAGAGCTGTTCGCCAAGCGATAATTCGTTTCCCCGCCGATCCCCTCTCGCTCATCTAACAAAGTATATCCGTGTCACAATTTTTATCTACAAAGGCGCATTAAGATATCGCCTATCAAAATGCGTGACGACGGGAGTTGCACATTTGCTCTTCAAGTCGAAACACGCCGAGGGTGACTCAACCGCGGTGTTTGTCATTGGAATCGTGCCGATCGCGAGAGCGTTAGCGCGCGGCGGAGCGTGTCAACGGGCAGCGAATGACGAATGTCGAAATTAATGAGGCACACAACAAAGTGCGGCTCCGATAACACGCGAGCCGCGCGTAAGGTGAACACACAAGGAAATCCGAGCTCCCGGGTGCACGGCAAAAATTCACGCAGCCCGGCACGCTCGGCGAGGTCGGGCCGGGGCCGAGAAAGGGACGCGCGTCCCGGAATTCCTCTCCGGACGCGGATCCGATAACGCGCCGCGAAAACGCTACTTATAGCGATGATGCGCGACCACCTTGTAGTTTATCTGATAATCGAGCTGTTTACAAACACCGCTACTTTAATTGAAAGAAAAAAAAAACACGGCGCGTTGATGGGCTGCCTCGCCACGTGCCCCTCGAGCGCGATAAATTTTCCGCTGGCTAAAGCGATTCGCGCGGGTTCCGTCTCGATCTCTCGATGCCGAATTAGTCATCCCCGACGAGCGCACCCGAGTCGAAATTTTGGCCCTATGTTGAACCTTTAATTCTATTATATAGTAGGACCTAAGACAGTAAGACAGTAGACGAGGTCAAACTGCAAAATTTACTCCTACTTTAAAGCCGATAGTGTTGGAAATTTCTGCTTTTGCCAATTTAGCATTAAAGTGGGTCCTTTTAAGTGGGAGCTATAGTAAGTTTTTCAAATCAAAGATTTAAGGGAGGAGTAAAAAAATATAATGTCATCAAAGCAGGTTATTACTGGTCTATGTAGGTGTATAGATTAGCTAAGTAGATGTAAATTATCCGTAAAAGTGTCAAAATAGTACCAAATTTTCACCTCGGGCAGCTTTCCGATCGAAAAGGACCGGAGCCTGTTTCGATCCGCGCGAGAATCCGGGCGAGATTCGCGGCACGTCCGACGCGGTGACATCGCGTGAATACTCTTCTTTGTGTTCGGTGTACAATGCCAACGTTGTGTGACGCGCGCGCGCGCGCGCGCGAGATTCGATACACGTATGTGTTGACGTGACCGGCCGGAGCTACGTGATTCTCCGCCGAGAGGAGAATTATCCTTCGGATTCTTCACGGTGACGGACATCGTCCTTCGGAGAAATTCCTTTAATCGCCGCTAATTGCCGCCGTCGGTTAATTAAACTCGAGCGCCTCGTTACTTTCGGGACGAGGATAAAAGTAATTGAAGGGTTCGTCACACGTTACGCTTGACGCGCAGAAAAAGTAAACCAATTATATTATAACGTAATATCTCCTTCTCTCGCGAAACGCGAGATATCGATTGGATGTTTGCCGAATGTTCGCCGGTTTCTTTTTCGGAAGCGCGTTATCGGTGAGAATAAAGCCCACTTTGCAATCCGAGTCATCAACATGTTCGTTTAATTACTCACGACGATAATAAATAAATCAGAGCGGCTCCTCGTAAATATGGTTACCTAATTTTTATTAGCTAAAGCTCGCCACTCTTGCTCTTATCTCGTTACCGGATACAGCTATTTTTTCTGTCTGGGTCACCGTATCTGCACGTAATACCTTTTCGTTGTTATGAAGTATTTTGTGTGCGCCTGTGCGTGTGTGTCGCGAGTCTTAACAAAGAGCGACTTATCTGTAAATATCAGTGAAAAAAGAATCGCTGCGCGCGATAACGCCAGATGCCAAATCACTAATTCCCCGTCCGATTAAAAGAGCATTACTATAAAAATAATCTGAGATCGTGATTCGAGATACCGATACACCGGCCGCGAGTGTAGCTCTCCACGCGTTATTAATAAATTATTTGTCGAGATCACGGCCCGATATAGTTCACTATCGGACCGCGGCCATCGTTAATTTATTAGATATCTGCTTTAAGCCCGCGTTAAATTCTACTTCATCTTCCTGTCAATTGAAACGAGATTTTATCCGAGTGGAATTATCGAAGGTGTTTGCAAATGGAAGATTTGCGTCGAGGATATTCTTATCGCCGTCTCTCCGTTACAATCTCCTCCGCTCTGCTTTTTTTTATGATTATAAATTTTTCATCTCGCCCTGTAATCCACTTGGATCACGAGTTCTCCCTCAACCTCGGTCACTTAAATTAAAGCGACGAATTACGTTTTCTGCCTCTCGGAGGGCGAGTCGCAGCGAGGCGAGAACGTAATGCCTAGTGGGCATTACTTTATCTTACTTTATCTTATTTTATCTTTATAATGCCCCAGCAAGGCCTAATGCCCCCCAAAAAATGCCTAGTAATGGCCAGTAATGCCGCAAATCTGTACACCACAATGCCCTCGGCGGTATACCCCTCGGAGAATGTCTTTCGTCCAGCAATTCGCGCTCTGGGGTCCGGTACTATTGTTCCGAGACGATCGGGAAGAAACTGGGTCAAGCTGCTGCGGGACAAGCAAAACTGGGTCATACGCGCCATTATTGCCGATCCGGGAACGTATTATCCGGCGTTTGCGTTTCGGAAGTGGCCGAGCGAGACGACGGTCGAATCGACGGGGAAACGGCGCGTGCGTGCGTGTGCACGCCGTTATTGATGAACTTCGATCGGGTTTGCAGCGCTTTACGACGCCGACGGTATTATCCGCCGTTATTAAAGCGCAGCGCGGTCGAGCGCTCTCGCCGTCTGTCACGCGAGCAAATAAATTGCGGATAATTAGAGAGACGACCGGGGAAGAACGCTTCGATAACTCTTTCGCCCGGACTCACTCGCTCCCGATAAGAACGCCCGAGCGTCCATTTTTGCCGCCGAACATTCAGTTCGTAGAATTGTCGCGAATCGCTATTTCGGGGCGACACGCGGAATCGCGACGCGGGGCGCCGCGGAGAGCTGACAAATATTTAACCGACCGAGCGGTCTTCCTGACGCTACTCCAACTTCTTAATTCCGACGAAATATTGACTTGGCCCGTTTCCCAGACGAGAACGTTAGAGGAGAGACGCGAGATGGACAAGTCATTCCTCGCTGATGACGTAGTCATCCTCATTTCTTCGGGACGTCACGTGACCGGGGGAGAGCCGCGGTGAAACAGGATCGCGTCGGCCTCGAGACGCGTCAGACCGGGATCAACCTATCGGAAGACAACGGATCGTCCATCACGGACATCTGACCCACTCGAGAAACTTGCCCGCCGCGTCGGCGGAACCACGGGCTTTTATATACTACTAGACTGCTACCTTCGAACTGAGAAGTGAGACAAGAGTTTCGCCGTGTATTGTTAGGTAAATAAAGTAGTACGTGTGCGTCGGCGCGTCACTGACAGACACGGCAGTGTACAGGGTGTCCCAGGAGGAAAGGTCAATATTCTGGGAGGTGATAACGTCGGTCGTTTTAAGCAAAGATGTTCGTATGAATATATGTCCCATTCCCCACTATTTCCGAGATGGAGCTGTTTCAATGTTCAGTTGCAACATTACTTCGCAAGATCGCACAACAAAATTACGTGGAATTTCTGCTAAATGCATTACCGGAACAACTAGAAGACGGTCATTTGGCTACACGGCGTGTTATGTACGTTCAGCATGACGGAGCTCCTCCTCATTATACCCGATTTGTGACGCAACACCTCAACGTCACTTTCCCTAATTGGTGGATCGGTCGTGGTAGCGCCATCAATTGGCCACCAAGATCTCCAGACCTAACCCCATTTGGATAAAGAGCGAGGTGTACGGAAGAAAAGTGCATGCACGAGACGTTCAAGTAGCTCTATCTCGGAAACGGTGGGGAATGGGACATATATTCATATGAACATTTTTGCTTAAAACGACCGATACTATCGCCTCCCAGAATATTGACCTTTCTTCCTGGGACACCTTGTATAGAAGTCTGTGGGTGGAACGTTAGTAAGCGCATCGAGCCCCGCTGCATTATGCACCGAGGTATCTTCCTGAATTCGCGACTGATAAAATCCGGACCGGGACGTTTCGCGAACTGACGCGTCAGTTCTGCCTTGTAAGTTTTTGGCCTCCTGTTTTGGCACCCGATACGACAGAATTATATATACTATACAGAATTATACAATATACAGAAATACGAATTAGGCGAGAAATAAATAAAACGGAAGGAGGCAGATCTCTTCTTTGTCTCGCCACTTCTCCGTTCGCGCGATTATCGAAACGGGAATGCGAGACCCAGCTGCAATTTCGCGATCCCTGCATTCGAAGCGGATCGAATGCTCTGGGCTGCTATTTTAAAGGAGACGGGGCCGACTTGCAAATTTCATGCAGATTTCCGTCACTTCCCGACCTGGCCGTCGTGAATCACGCGGCGGCGAACCTGTTTTTCGGTGAAGGCCACCCGCCTAACGTTCGTCACATTTTGCAGAACGTTATTTATCAGCAATATTTTATCCGCGCGAGCCTCCGAAGACGCGGCTACCGCGCTGTCGGTCTTTTACACTCGTTATGTCGCCTCGAACAGTAGCGATTCCAGTTCTTAATCGCGTACACGGAGGGAATTTTCTCTTAAAGTTTATCCTGAAAATCGTGTGATCGTGGGACAACGTGCCGAGAAAAAAATATGTATTTAGGTAAAACAAATGGACACGTTGAAGTCATGTTTCTTTGATGAATCTACTACATTTTTAAACATGATAATCTCTTTAAATAGCCAGTAATAAATTGGCACTCAGGGCCAGCTAAGGTCGACTAAACTTATCCATTGCTACTAAATTTTTATTTACTTGTACTAAAGCATTTGTTAGATTAGAAGAAATAGACATGAATTCTCTTAAAATTTCCAGTCTCCATCAAATAGTAAAATAGTAAAGTTTCAAAAAGCTCATAAAATTTCTCGAGATGCCGTGCGGTCCCACGATTACATAATTTCAGGATAAATTTCAAAAGAAAATTCTCTCGCTGAAGACTCCCAATTTCCACCAACGTCGTTTAACTTTGACCTTATAGTTTAAATCATTTTTTGTCTCTTTCTAAAGGTCTCCTTAGAGGATGAATTAAAGCAAGATCAAAGTTAAACGACGTTGGTGAAAACGGGCACGAGTGTGCCTTTTCGCCAAACGCTCGCCGATATCGAGGGGAAATTAACTTTGAAAAGAAAAAGTCGCGAAACCGTCTTCCGTCGAGCCCGGACTCGCTCTCGGAGACACCGACTCTCCGCGCTCCCAGTTTAGATTGTCGCATGGTGTTTGCCGTCAAACGTTCCTGCGCTCGCTCGTTGAAGCTCGCTTTGAACAAAAAGCCGTGTGCTGCCGAAAGAGAGAAATCGAATTAGTGAGCATGATCGCGTCGTGCTTGTCGGCCGATCGAGTGGCGCCGCGTGAGCGCGCGATGGTTTCAGCAATTTATCGACACGTGTCCGCGGACGGAGGTCACGGACTGCGCGTGGAAGATCACGGGATCGTTTCGTGTGCAGCACGTCGATGTAGGATGTGCGAGCCGAGTCACGAATTCGGAGCAGCAAGTTCTATAACGTACCGGAGTAACTGGTTCTATTGTTCTCTCTCTAAGAGTCAATCAGTGCATTATCACTGAAAGCAGTACAGTACTGAATAATTCATCGTGAATCGGTGATCATTCACTATTTTCAGTGATAATTCATTGATTGATTGTTAAGCTCGGTGTTTCATTTTCTGGTTAACTGTTAACCAGAAGTTAGTCGACTCTCCATCTTTTTCGGTTGAATTGTCTGAGAAGAGACTGAGAGTCGACTAACCTCTGGTTAACAATTAACCAGGAAACGAACAACCGGACCTTAGAGGGCTCGATGTCACCAAGGGAGAGGTGCCGTTGGGTGAATCTCTGTCTTTTTTCTTCACTATCTGACTGGTGAACGATTTTCTATCTCACCTTACACACGGAGAGAATTTTCTTTTCACCCCGAAAACCATGTAATCGTGGGACAACATGGCATTTTGAAGAGCTCATTGGTCAAATGTACGATAAAATTTTAAAAAACTTCTCATAAAATTCTTCGAAATGCCGTGTTGTCCCACGATTACACGATTTTTGGGATAAACTTTAGCAACAGAAAATTCTCTCCATGTAATATGAGTGAGATAGAAAATCGTCGACCAATCAGATAATAGAGAAAGAGACAGGGATTCACCCAACGGTACCGCTTCCTCTCTCGGCGACATCGAGGACAATAGGAAACTATAAAACCACTCACTTGAGTATGCCATAGAGCTCGCTGCTTCGGAGCTTTCCAGCCGCGTCTCCCGCGCGTGTACCATAGAGCTGCTAGGCGAATCACGCGAGGCTCGATCAGGGAAAAGGCCGGAGTATCTCCCGATCCATAAATAAAAGCTGAAGCTCATAAATTTCGCGATAGAAACCGGCGGTCGCGCTCCGCACGCGAGTCAATCTGCATTTTAAAAGTCCGTCGCGCCGGACTTTCACTTCGTTAAGCGAATATAAGTCGATCATCTCGCGTCGCGGGATACTCCAGCCGTCCCGCGCGGCTCCGCGAGGGTCGCGTCTTGCGCGCGAAAGAGAGTTAAGGTCGCCATCGCCATCGCGCGCGCCGAGCGCGTGACGTCAGCGTCCGATATTTATGAACGCGCCCGAGGAAACCGACCTCCCCTCGCGTAAATAATCCGCGACTCGCACTCCAAATAGTCCGTTGCGATATTAACCACCGGCGACTCGTCCGATGGAGATACGACGGCGGCCCTTCTCCCTCTGCCTCCGTCTGTCTCTCTGCCTGGAATGGCCTTCCGTCTCAACTGCGCGAGGTGGACACACTCGGGGAATTTAGGCGTAAGCTGCAGGAGCACCTGCTGTCTGAGTCCGTACGCGGTTTGTAAACTTTTTCTTTGCTATTTTGTATTTCTAGGTATAACTTTGTAGCTTTGCTTCCTGCCCCTGATCTGTACGTGAGCGCCTACTTGTATGTATAATATGTACATTGGGTTAAATAGTTAAATCTCTGTTTACAACGTTCCACTCCTATGTGTTTGCATTCTATTTTATACTATACTTATTCTTTCATTTCTTACATTCTCATTTCTGCATATTTCTCACGTGCATTTCTCACTCACAGTTTCTTTCTTTTTGTAACAATTGCTTCTACGTTTTAGGGGACTTGTCCCAGAGCGTGTAATAAATAATGATTCTGATTCTCTCTCTGTCTGTCTGTCTCTTTCGCGTTCAAGGTCCTTCGCGATGCTTTTCACGCCACGCGAGCCTTATTGATCGCGGCGACGAGTGGAGTTTCCAAGGTAGCACAAGGTGGCCTTTCGAGCGATCCTCCGGACAATGACACCCCCGATGGCCAGCCGCCGAATAACTTTAGCGTGCTCGCACGTGGCGAGACGGGGACGATAAACACCGCGCGATAAGGCGAGCGCCCGCGCGGGCCCGAGCGAATTGTCGCGGAAAAATCGTGCGCCGACGCCGCTCGCTGCGGTTTCACGCTCGTCGGCCGATCGTTACGTCGTTCGGATGCGAAAAGTGAAAGGGGCACGTCGGTGCATTGTGCAACAGCGCGATCTAAACTCGCGGAGAAGCGCTTCTCGTTAAGAGAAGGTGTTTCGAGTTTCGACGATCGCGATTGCCTCCTCGAGATGTTCCTTCCCCAGGATCGAGACGTTCAAGCCTCGAAATCAATCTGCAACGTGCTCTTCTGCGTCTAGGATGAGTTTTCCACTAAATAGACTTCGCTCCGAGGGCAATAAATCGATACTGGAATCAACTGATGATGCCTATTCATTTAACAGAAACTTCTCTATCCCATATTAGGATCCTATCTCATAATAGGGGCCTTTCCTCTACCGTGCACTTTGTCAATTTGCACAAACTTTTTAAACGTATTTATCGGCTGCAAAATAGAATGTTTCTAGACGCAAAGAGCACAATTGTAGACTAGGCTCTGAACGCGAAGACAGAAGCGTGCCGGAAAGGGACGCTTCTTCCCGGTAGAATTCAATACCCCTTCGCCGATGCGGAAGTCTAAGGAGTTCGAGCAAACCCAGAGCCACAGATTCCAAGAAACGTAACGATATACATCACTGTTTTAAATAAAATAAAAAAGTTTCAAGCCTGCCGAAGCCGGGGAGGAAAAGCGTCGAAGATATTCGCCACCATCTTCCCTCGTTCCCGTCTTCCTTTATGTCCCATAAATCTGGCTTCTCACGATGCTGTCCCCCGGTAAACTTATTTCCGACAAACTAGCCATTTTCGCTGGGAAAGAAAGCGAGGACGCGGGTCCACTGGGAGTCGTGCGTCCCAATTACGCGGAAACATATATCCTCGACGCTCCGGTCAAGAGTCACCTTAAGTTAATTAGAGACACGACTGTATACAGGGTGTTTCGGATAAGGTGTCCGTCCGCTCGTGTACAGGTAGAGCGGGTTAAACCGAAGAGAAAAGTTATGTACTATTTTGTAAAATTCCCAATAGTTTACGAGTGATAAATAAAAATGTCTGGGCGAATGAACGCACGAGAAGCAATAGGCCGGACTTGGCGGGCACGTTAAATGCCTTATTTGTTTAGTCTCGTAGCAACAGTGGGCGTCCGATAGCGAGAGGTGGAGCGACGCACCGAAAAAAAAAGTTGTCACGCTCGTCCCTTATCGCTACGAGACTAGACAAATAAGCCATTTGATATCCGCCGAGTCGGGCTTACTGCTTCTCGTGCGCTTATTCGCTCAGACGTTTTAATTAATTACTCGATAACTAATGGAAATTTTACAAAATGGTACATAACTTGTATTTTCAGTTTAACCCGCTCTATCTGTATACAAGCGGATGGACATCTTATCCGAAACACCCTGTATGGACGGCGGTCGATTTACTCGCCAGACACGGTTTCGCGGAAAAGGGAATAACGCCGGGGGGTGACGAGGGATCCGCGACGCGGGGGAGAGAGATTTTCGAGAGGCCGCGAGCGCGGATCGGCTCCCGACATCGATCCGCGCGTCACGCCGCCGGGAAATCAACAAAGGAAATCTTCCGCGAGCGATCGATCGGCGACTAAAAATACGCGACTTTACGCTCCTAAAGCCCCGTGTCTACGACTCGAGAACGGCGTCCAAATTCCAGCTTCGAGAAACTTTTACGGGAAAACTGCGAACTGATTAGCTGCACTCTTTAAAAATTAATCGATGAATCGTCACTGAAAACAGTGACTAGTCACTGCGATTTTCAATGGTATACTTATAACTGCAAATCGGCGACTATTCACTTTCAGTAATATAATCCGCCAATTGATTTTTACACAGTAAAAAAATAAAACAATGTTAATATTGTTTTCATTAACATTTTCGCGTGTCCCAAAAAGGCGTGTCGATGTTACATGTTTCGGTGGACTTTGAGAAATAGTCGTGAAAAAACGAGAAAATTTCAACACACGATTTTTTACTGTGTAGAAAGCACGTTTCACGGGACTGGACACAGTTCTTGAATCGTGGACACAAGGCTCGGTGGGGGTGGGGCGGGTGTGGGCGCGCGCGCACACACGGCAAGGGTTTCGGGCGCTCGGGACTACCGCGGGGTGGTATCGAATTACGGAAGGTGCGCGGCAATGAACACTTGGAGGGTGTCCCGATCGAGCGGGCGACGGCTCGCGCCGCCTCGTCGACCTCGCTCGGCCGAGATAAAAATCGAAAGCGCGTGTGCGAGTTACGATCTGGATACGCTCGCCGCGACGCTATTTCGCTGGTACTTGTTCGATACCCGAAGCGACAGCGAAAAACCGCACTCGATGTTGACGTAAACAAACCTTACGTCATTAGTCGACGCGTCGTTCCTTCCGAGCGCGACGGGCCCGAAAAATATTCGGAGTAAAATGTTCAAGGTAAAAGTATTCAGGGCGATTCCGCTCCCTTCGCTCCCTCGTTCTTTTGCAAATGATTATGACAGTCTGGCAAGTCGCGGAAATGAGTAAGGCCCAATTTCGCCACACGTCGCTTAACCTTAATCTCAGTTTAATTCACGTTTGTCTCTTTCTAAAGCAACAGTTGGAATGAGACAAAGAACAAAGTAAACTAAGCTTAAAGTTAAGCGCTGTTGGTGAAACCGGGCCTGAGGCCCAATTTCGTCAAACGCTGCTTAACTTTAATCTCAGTTTAATTCACATTTGTTTCCATCTAAAGCAACAGTTGAAAAGCGACAAGGAAATAAACTAAGCTTAAAGTTAAGCAAAGTTTGTGAAACCGGGCCTGAGGCCCAATTTCGCCAAACGTCGTTTAACTTTAATCTCAGTTTTAATTTACGTTTGTCTCTTTTTAAAGCAACAGATGGAAAGCGACAAAGAAGTAAACTAAGCTTAAAGTTAAGCGACGTCGGTGAAACCGTTTGAACAGTTAACCAGAAAATGAAAAGCCCGGGCCTTGGTTTAATTCGCGTTTGTCTCTACAAAGTAGAAACGTTCTATGTTGTAGCCAATGAATACGATTAAAAAATTTGTGCAAGTTGATAAATTGTATATTATGCACTGCAAAAACCGTACATGATTCTGTTTATATAAAATAGAATCTATACGCAGAATGCACATCGTAGATTGGACTTAACAGTTGGAATGAGACAAAGAACAAATTAAGCGAAGCTGAAAGTTAAACAACGCCGGCGAAAGAACGTCGCCTAAAACGTCGACTGACGATTAGAAGAATGGGCGCGTTAACGTGGGCCGCCTGGAGGTGCGAAGGAAAAAATGGCTGGCGAGCAATCGAACGTAATAATCCAATTTCCACTGTCGCGGATGGGCGCGTATTCGACTCCGCGGCGGACACGCGATCGCGATATAACGCGCGACAAATAATCTAAATTTAGCCGACGCAATAGCCCGAGCCAGCCGCGAGCGCGAATAATCGCATTCCGCGGATGACCGCTGAAGGAATTAAATCCCGGAGAAACGATTTCCGTCAGCGGGCGCTGATGGTCGCCGCGGAGACGGTGGTCCCGCCTGTCGTCGGACAACGAGACGGCGATGAGGTGGAGAGTGACGTGAGGAAAGTGAGGCGGTAAGCGCCGCGTCACTTAACTTATACCCCAACAATCGCACGGGGCTCGCTTCTTAGCGTCCGCCATGCACGCAGAGATAGGGGGTTGGGGGACGGTCAGCCCCGAAGAGGGGGGGGGGGGAGGGAGCGGGGCGAAAGAGAGAGAGAGAACGGTCTACTATATTGATCACTGACCTTTCCTGCGGCCGAACGGGCCGAAGAACGTGCCGTTCTTGCCGATGACGTTATCGTCGATGTACTTGAGCAGCTTCGTGGTGTCCTCCCCTTTTTTCGCGGCGATCGACTTGACGGGGCGTGGTGGGACCACCCTCTGATTACCGGCCGCGATGACGCCGGTGGCGGCGCCGCTCGCGGTGCCGCTGGTGATGACGACGGGGTTGTTGAAGGCTACGCTGACGGTGGCGGTCGCGGTGGCGTTGGTCGTGCACGTCGAGCTCGACGTCGCGCTCGGCTGACCGTCGCGCTGGAGGCCGGCGCAGTTGGCCGCGGGCGCGGAGCCGGGGCACGCGTTCGCCTCCTCCGCGAGCGAGCCGATCCGGCGCTGCGAGCCGCCCCAGCCCTTGCCGCAGGAGATCTTCACCGAGCAGCTCATCCTCTCATAGTAATCGCGGTACGGTGCGCATAGCAAAGCCAGTCAATTGGTCAATCAGTCAAACAATCGACGACGACGACGGGGTCACATCCGGCAGGACCGGTCCGGGTGAACGCCGGGGAAAGGGCCCTCTACCCGAGGACGGCGGCGCGCATCCCCGCGGCCGCGAATTCCGCTCCTTCGCGGCGCCCGCACGTGTACGACGGTTTTGCGTCGCGGTCGCGCGCTGCTCCGCTCCGCTCCTTCTCCCCTGTCAAGCCCGACTTTCCCGAGGCGAGGAAAACGCCGATCCCCCGCGGAGAAACTTTCCTCCCGAGCGCGCACGCCTGCCGCTCGCCCGATCTCCCTCCGATCGGCTCGGTTGCGTAAGAATATTCGTAGTCGCGCGCACCGCGGGTGAACGACCGCCGATTTGGTGAATCGGGCGCGCGCGTCCTTCTTTCGGCCGCCCGCTCTCGCGCCCGGCGCGGGTCGCGACTCGACTCCGGGTTGTCGCGCGAACTGATGTGTGTGTACGCGCGCGCGCGTCAAACTTCCGCCAGTGAAAACAGGCTGCGAGCGCGCGCGGTGGGAAGCGTGGGAGCGCGCGCGCGGTGTCGCGGCAGAGAGAGACCCAGAACGCGTACAATCTCCTCGAGCGTCGAGGCGAGACTGAATGTCTGGTGGACGACGAGCTGCCCGGTTCTCCAATGACGTCACCCTGCCACGCAGGCGCCCGAGAGTCTCGCCATGCTGCGAGCGCATCTTCCCTTTCTCTCTCTCCCCCGCGCTGTCTGTTCCTCTCCCTCTCCCTCTCTCTCTCTCCCCCCTCCCTCCCTCCCCGCCCCTTCGGGAACGAAGCGCACGATTATCGCGCGACGGCTGGAATACTCGCGGCGCAAATTGCCGCGAGCGCGCGGGGCCGGAGGAGGCTTCTTATCGCGCGCGCGCGCTTGCCGAGTCTGTTTGTCAACGGCGATTTTTTCGCCGACGCGACGCACCGTGTCCGACCTCGGCGCCCCCCAAACATGGCGGTTCGCGGCCTCCTCGGGGTGGAGAGAGGGAGAGAGAGAGAGAGAGAGAGAGATAGAGAAAGAGAGGCCAGCTCGCGGGCCGGACTAACCGTGCCCTCCCTGCGATCGATCGTATCGCGCGGCGCGGTTTTCGCCCGATTAAAATTACAACGGCGTTTTCACGGCGCTTTCCGCGTGGTAGCCACCGCGGGTGATCGATCTCGGGGAGCCCGCGGCTTCACCCACGGAATTAATCGCGCGAGACACCGCCGGCGATGCACGCGCGATCGATCCGCGGGATTCGCCCGCCTTCGTTCCGCTCCCCGCGGACGCCACTTCCGGCCTGGCGTCGCAGTGATCGAGGCACCTTTCTCTTTCGACGGCGCGATTGAGTTTGCTCCACGAGCCCGTCGATCTGCGAAAAACGCCGGGGCGAAGACCTGACGCGTTGCGTCTGCGTTATTCTATCTTGCATCCCGTATACGTGCGTTCGGATTTTCCGTTTGTTTCATATTTCACGACCTGCAGGTAGAATACTACCCTGAGAGTCGGCGGAAATTACATATTCCCTGAGGCGAGCTTTAGAGACGCGACGAGCTTTATATTTTTAAATTATTATTATTAGAGATCACAAGCTATATGTCTTTGAAAGAAAATTAACTTTGTTTAATGCAGTGGAAATTGAAGGGAGAGGAGACTCGAGTCGAATATATTGGCTTCAGTTTAGCCTCGTATAATTTTTTAATTGGGAGCAACGAGGTCGATCTAAGGTCTTTGTGTCGGAGAAAATCTATTGAACTTTTGACCTGAGATAAGCCTGAAAAGAGTTTTAGCAGTAAGAGGCCAATACGAGTGGATCAACAGAGGTTCGGTAGATCCTCTTCGGCCCAAGAGGTTTTAAAGAGGGTGAAGTATTTTATTACGTTCTCTTTGAGGGCTAGAATGAGGTCAAACACAATTGTTTTACTAATCTGGGCCTCAAATTGGAGTTTCAAACCGACTTCGAGGTCCAAATGAAGACAGAATAGAATAATTGAGGCCCATTCCAGGACCAAATGCTCGAGTTGGGGAGCCTACTATGTGGGCACCAAAAGTCAATGTCATTTTATTCTTAATTCTCTAAGAATTAACCTGAATAATTAAACGCTTCGGCTTTAACCAAATTAATTCCAATTAATTTCGAAAGAGCAGATTAAAAATGATTGAAAAACCACTGTCTAAGGTAATAATGCAATGTACAACTATCGGCATATTGGATAATTAATTAGAGACGCATAGACGCCGTTGGTGATAATTATAATGTGACTGTCGATTTTTATATTGTACTTTTTACATCTCGATATGCTACTCTTCCTCGATTCGAAAGCGTTCTCGCAGCGATATTGAAACGCCCGTCGCGGTTATTACAACGCGATGACGGCAAATCGCGGCGAACGGACTAACTGAACAATTAGCCGCGCGTACAAAACCGACCAGGCGAATATTTTCGCATCTATTTATCGGAGCGTTCGCGCAAACTATTATCAAATCGAAATCTCACGTTTAACGAGACGTGAAAATAATCTCTGTTCGCTAGACTAGCGATCCACAAATCAATAGAATTCGGAGACAATTTTATAATCGAAACGTTCGCCGTTTCGGAACTTTGCGTTGGAGAAAGGTACGCTGTAAAAAAATATGTAAAATTACATACGTCATAAGTGTAGCGATTATACTATTAATAATGGAAATATATAAATGTATGTACTGTTACAAACAATTTTTTTACTCTTTGTTGTGTAAATACTTGTTTATACACGATGAAAAATTACAGAACAGTGTAAAATTTACACAATCAAAAGCAAGCAGTTTACTTATTACATAAGGTAATAATTACAAGGAGTAAATTTACTGACGTATGTAAATATACACCTTTAATAGATGGTCCCGACATTACCCACTATAATAATTGTAATTTTACATGTAATTTTTTACAGTGTATATTCGTTTTCTCAATAAAAAAAGTTTCTAACTCACCGATTCGATGCGCAGCAGCGGAGTTTAACCACGCCGATTCTGCAACAATCATAAAATTCACATTAATACAGGGGATTCAAGAAAAACCAATATTAAGGAAAATAATTTTTAAGTCATTTAAAAGAAACAAGCGGAAGATTAATTTTATGCGAAATAAAAAATATTTACCGTAAAGTTGCTCCGCCGGCGCCCGATGCCTCTCCTAGACCGCTGTCTCCTCTCAGACTCCTCCATTTCGCACTGGCACAACGCGACACTCGCGAAAGAGGAGCTAATTACCGAAGTAACGCACGACACGGCACTCCCGGTGTTAATCGACGCGGACGTCACTGCAACGCGAACGAGACACAATCGTGCGAAATGACGGAAACGTTTTGGCGGGACGGACTCGCGAGGTTAACTTGACGCGCGTCGCGTTTGACAGGGCGATGTCGCGCGAACGTTTCTCCCGTCGCGCATTACGCGTGGAAAACACGGATATTACTGCACGCGCGAGGAGATGCGAATTGGAGAACTGGGTGTACTTGCGAGGTTACGACGGCGCCGTAGTGACGCCGACAGCGCGTGAGATTTCATCCGGGATTTCCCAGATTTACGCGTCTCGATGGATTACCGACGCGCGAGGGTGGCGGATTAACGTCGCGCGATTGTTAAACTGGACAATGGTAAACTCACCGCGATTGTGCGTACCGTGAAACGTGACGACCACCGCACGAGACCGGTTCACTGCGTGTCCACGGCGCTCCTCGAATGGACCAAACATGACGCCGCTCCCGGCGGCCACTGCGCGACGCTGCTACGGCGCGGCGGTACTACGCGAGTCACGTCAACGACGCAATGTATCTCGAGTAGCGAAATAGCGAAGTTTCTCTCTTCCGTGGAACGAAAACGACGTCCCGCGGCACCTGCTGAATCGATCAGCTCGATCGCGTGGTTGTGGCGTCGGTTAATTACGCGGAATATGATCGCGCACATCGCCCCGTGGCGTACGTGCCGGCGGCTCGAACGACAATGCGAAGCACGAAAGGTCTTCTGACCGCGCGGCGGCTCGACGTAAACAATCACCGAGCGGTGCGCGGGCTTGAAAAACATTAAAACAATATTGACGAATAATGAAAGATACGCGACGAAAGCGAAAACTTTATGTTATACGCGTAATTTTATACGTAATAATGTTGGAGAGATTATTTCTTGGCAAGCGATCGATATAGGTACATGATTAATATTTTCTTCGCCAGTGATCAATTACAAGCAATATTAATTAATTAATTAGAACTGGCTGTAAAATTTTATTTCTTATATCTTAAGTTATTCAATATTGTGGAAGGAAAACTACCAGAAACTACCGAATTTTGCCTCCTTTTTCGACAGGAGTAAAGCCAGCCGCGACACTATTTCTTTCTACGGGATTACGTGCTTTATCGACACTTTACAATTCAAATGAAGATTTGATATTTTTATCTTAATTGCGAGAAAGTAACTGCAAAAAGTAACGATTCGTTACTTTTTGAGTAACTGTAACTGTAACGCGTTCCGGAATTGGTAACTTGTAACTGTAACTCGTTGCATTTTTTAGCGAGACAACTGCAACTGTAACTAGATACTATTATAAAGTAACTTTCCCAACCCTGATAAAGACGCTACCGTTTTCCGAAGTAAATAACAGCGACGGAGATTACGCGACCCCGCGGCTGACGGACTCCGTGAGAGCCGCCGGGCGTTTTATCGAAGGCAGAGATACGGCTAACCCAATTAAAATGTTTAATCGACGCGTCCCCTCCGCCCCGCCGACGTTATCGCGCGTGTCACCGCAGTAACACGATGACAAATTGGATCGGAGCAGCGCGCGCGCGCGCGTAACGGAAGAGAGTAAGATGGATTTCAACGAAATCAACAGACAGCGATGCGGTACACATGTTTATACCATCGACAGCTGCTCTTCACGTGACCCACTCGCGCGAATGTCCCTCTAACAGCTGAATAATTATCGTAAACTGAATAATTATCTCTCTTTATTTTATTTTTATTTTTTACCCCGACGGACAGATAATCGCATAGCCCGAGTCGAATGTCGCGCAACACATCGTCGCGCGTCTATCGTGCGGCTGTAATTACGAGCGAATGTAAAAGCCTATGTCCACGATGCGCTAAAACTTGGCCCAAGTTCTAGTTCCGAGAGATGTGTAGCCAATCAACTTGCAGCTTTTATGGAATAGCTTTAGGCTGATGGCAGAGAACGATCCATAAACGCTTAAGACTGTCTTAAGGCCTGTGTCCACGATGCTAGAACTTGGTCCAAGTTCTAATTCCGAGAAACGTGCAACTAATCAGCTTGCAGTTTTTATTGAATAGCTGCAAGTTGATTGGCTACATATTTCTCGACACCAGAACTTGGACCAAGTTCTAGCATCGCGGACACAGGCCTTTAGGGGACTTTAAAGGCCTTTAAAGGCTGTCAAAATTAACAGACCCAAAACAGAAATGACAAACTCACATTATTGAAGCTTGGAGCGTTTTTGGCGCAAAGCTTAAAAGTTTTGTTATTTTTCAATAATTTTTAAAAAGTATTACTGGTGCACTCGCGGATCTCGTAAACGCGTGGACTGCGTCAAATCGCGAGAAAAAATTGCGGCGTGTTGCACTATCGCGTATTTCACGCGCTTCGCTTCGCATCGCTCTCGTTGGCCCAGTTTCCTCGCCTAAAGTGACCGCCAATTCCGCCTGATTGAACCTTTCGCGATACTGACTGAGATATCATTCCTCGAATTCTAATTGGACGAAACGCGCGCCGCGCGATACACGCGCTTCACCTCTTCCCGCTTCCCGGTCGCGCAACGCGCAAATAAATACTACGCAGTTGGAATCTACGACCCCCCTTGACCGGCAAACTCTCCATGGTAACGAGACTTCGGTTTCGATTTCAGATTCAGGCCGAAGGGTCGGGACTCGGGATATGTTCACGCACTTTCGGCCTCGCGCGCGTAACCTCGCCACCGCGGAGAGAGAAAGAGAGCCGCGTTTTCTCCACGAGGAGCATCCGCGATGCTCGAGTTTCAGCAACGCGTCACTCCGGAGGACCTCAAGGTCGCCGCGTCCATCGAGCGGAAGCGACAGATCGAGGAAGCGAGGAAACTGCGCATCTTTAATCCTCGCGTTAGAAAGATTGGGGTAAGTCCCGAGCGTCCCCCTCTGGTTAGACCTTTATTTCGCGCGAATG
The DNA here is from genome assembly GCF_000949405.1 of Vollenhovia emeryi. Taxonomy (NCBI): domain Eukaryota; kingdom Metazoa; phylum Arthropoda; class Insecta; order Hymenoptera; family Formicidae; genus Vollenhovia; species Vollenhovia emeryi. Next base: position 727,425 of record NW_011967172.1, read on the forward strand.
CGTTTGAACTTTTAATTCGGTTACGTAAACTCGCGTTCGTTTAATCGAGGGAATTGTTTGTACCGATATCCACCATTAAATCTGTCGCAATCCACTCGCGATTCAATTGATTCCGCCGCCCGCCAATATCCTAACTCGTAAATTCCGCAAGTGTCGCTCGGCGGAGCGCAACACGACGCTTGATTGATCTAACGTCTGGGAAGTAGTTTGCCTCAATGCGATAGGATTCACGCGATTGTCTCCCTGACATTTGCAGATAGACAAGGCGTTCTTGGATAAGCAAGTCGAGGAAAAGAAGCTACAGCGCGAGTGGGAACGGGCGAAAGAATGTCAATTGGACGAGGCTCTCCTTCGCAGCAGCGAGCACGCCGTGCATTTGGAGAGACGGCAGGGGGAGGTAATTGAGTGTGCCGCCAATGCCGATAATTACGCGGGAATGTCCGCTCGATGCCCGAGTCTTCGCGGCACTCGGCGTCGCGGATTTCGGTGTCACGTGCCACCGATCGCGTGGTATAATAGTTGTACCATGGTTATAGAAATATAGAGGAAAGTCTTCTATTATGAGATAGCATTCTAATGTGAGACGGCAGGTTTTCAACGTTCAAATTCAATCGTAGATCTTTTTACGCGATCTAACGATCAATTTTCCACTAAACAGATTTCGCTCCAAGGGCAATAAATTCATGGTGGAACCAACAGACGACGCCTATTAATTTAGCGGAAACCCCGCAATCTCATATTAGGGAGCCTATCGCATAATAGGGGACTTTACTGTGCCGATCGAGAAGCGAACGCTCTCCCGTTTCGCAGGAAAGGCGACGGATCGACAGGGAGGTCGAGTCCTTCCGGCGAGCGCATCAGCGAGCGGAGGACCGCCGGGATTACGACCTGTACGACCCCGAGGCGCTCAAGAAGTCGCTTCCACCGCGCGTGGACGACAACGGCGACGATCCGAGCTTGGGAGCAGCGTCCGCTCAGAAGTGCGTAAATAGCCTGATTAATGCAACAACGGACGGCGCGCAATCGAGAAGTCCCGGATAGGTTTTATCTCAGACACTCCAGGGGAAGATAGAGGGACGCGCTCGTCAAGCTCCCGACGACTCTTTTCGCTCTTTATTCTCGTAATTGTTAAAATCCCCGGGGACTACTAATTTCCGCGAGCCGCAGGCCGCGGCTATTGTGCGCGCGCGCGATACAAGGATACCTTTCCCCCCCCCGGCGCCCATTGCGAGAGAGATGATAATTTACCCCGCAGCCTGCTCACCCTGGCGCGATGGTAATGAGCGTGACGTCGCGGAAGAGAGGAGGAACGATGAAATATTACGGCTGCGCAGGTTCGAGGGCGAGGATCGCAATCTTGCCGAGCGGCTGAAGGCGCAGAGAGAGCAGACGCGTTGGTGGATAGGGAGGCAAAAGGAGGAGCGCGAGGCGGCCGAGCGGGCACGGCGAGACGCCGAGGATGCCTATCAGGAAGTCGTCCTCTCCAGGGACAGGCGCGCGACCGCGCTCGCGCGGATGGAGGAGGAATGCCGGCACAGGCTGAGCGAAGCCACGGCGACGTTCAATCGCGCTCTGGTACGGCCACCTCTTTGTTCGCACCTTTGATCCCGGCCCGACGCGAGAGAGGTAGGCGCGGGGGACTCAATTTATTTAACAAATTAGATCAAATCAACCGTGCGATCCTCAAGACGGGACTCCGGCACGCAGCCAGCGGCGGCAGCTGTTGCCGTTTCGCGTCTCGCGAGAGCTGTCTCGGGGACTCCCGGTCGTTTTTGCTCCCGCGTCTTCTAGGCACCGGCAAAAAATGAATTCCCTCGACCGACTTCATCTCTGGACGGAGGCGCAGGTCGAATGGGAACCAAGTCTGGCGAGTAAGATGGACGTTGGAGTAGGGTAGCGTTTTTGTTACGCCGCTTCGCGGAAAGAACTGCGGGAGGGGTTTCTAGCTGACTAATCGTTGATCGTGTCCGATTGAGGATAAGAGCATGTCTATATTTGAATACGCGCCCACGTACATCGTAAGCGAAGCGGTCGTCACATTCGACATGACGGTGTTGACACACTAGACACGTGCGGTGTTTGTCTCCGATTTCAATCTTTCTAATATATGTAATAGAGCCCGTCCTCTCTTTTTTTTTTGCGTGTCGCAACCCTCGTAGGAAAATCCCGGTCTGGCCTGATGTACGTGGAAAAGTATACGCTGCGGAAAAGTCTACTTTTGTTTAAGCTGGCGTCGCGAGTCAATGCAACGAAGAATTGTCATAGACGTACCCCCGTGAAAAAGTATAGTAAATATGTAGAAAAAGTATACGCCACTGCCGAGATACCTCAAGCGTCGCTGGCGTATTAATTTTCTCAAGAGCATAAGTGTAATCGAAGAGCGCCCGTGGTAATAAACCGAGCACAGATACAATGTAACCAAAGACGCGACGTGACTTTTGTGCGCGTGCATTTTAGCTCGCCCGCGAGATATAAAAGTCGCCTACGCGATTCTTTCGCGGTCGATGAATAAATCTCGTGACATCATCGTGCAAAGTGCCGCGATAATTTGCTCCGATAACCGCAACAAAGTGCCGTCGATTTCTTTTTTTCTCTCTCTGTCCCCACCTCTTTACCCCATGCCCCAACTCCGCATTAATCCCGTCCCTCCCCCTCGCCTGGTTCGCGTCCCTGGCCCTTATCCTTCGGCGCTCCGCGAGTGGTTTCGCGGAATTTATTTCCGCTCGATTGCAGGCCGAGGAGCAGCAGCATCGCCGTCACCGTGAAGCCGTTCAAGATGAGGAGGACAAGAAGGCGGAAATCTATAATCACGTGACTGGAGATTTCCTCACCGAGGCGAGGGAACAGGCCGAGAGCACCCGTGGCCCGCGCAAGCCGTTGGTGGACCGATACAAGGGCATGACTGCGGACGAGTTGAAGGTCTTCAGAGACGCTCAGTTGCAACAGATGGAGGAGATTCGTGTTAGTACAAGTGGTATTTCAGTACAATTTGTAAAAGCGCGAATTCTTATCATTTATTCCTAACTAATTTCGCCTTAATGCTCCTTAATATTCCTTAATGCTCCTTGGTATTTAACAAAACGGAGCGTTACAGGCTCGTTTTTTTAACAGTCGCATTGTAATACGAAAAATGTCGAAGTAAAAGTTTCGCGAGTCAGGTATATAATCGTAACAATGCACGTTAACGACAAAAACAGCGGACAAAAACTGCGGATGCGTCATGGCTGACATCACGGTGGATTCACAATGGCACGCACATAATATTGTATTTAAGATAAAAGTACTCGATTTCATGCAGCATATTGTAGATATTGACTTGTGAATCCATCCAGTGCTATTAAATTTTAATTAATGCGAGGAAACGTTTATCTCGCTCGGTTTTACAGAAAATCAAGCTGGAAGAGAAACGCATCAACGAGGATTGGGATCGTTTAATGGATTCGCATCTTCAAACCGCGTACTCGTATGAGCGCGAATTGAGTCAAAGAAAATCGTAAGCTTCGAAAACTAATTTTGTACTTGATTTTTTTCTCAATCATTTTGAAAGATATTTAAATGTATTATATAGGGTCATCGAAAAGTATCAGACACTTCTCGATGACCCTTTATATTGTAATAATTGTTTTCCAACAATATCTTTCGAGAAAAAGTATAATTTTTTTTTAATTTGAATTTCTCTGAGAGATATTCAAAAATTAAATAATTTAAGATAAAACGCGGACCGATGTTTGAACGCGCAAATGACATTTCAAGTGCTACATTGTATTCTTCTAGGGAGCTCAACAAGAAAATTGCGGAGGAGAATTTGCGGCTTGCCGAGCAGCAAAAGCAACATCAGGAATACCTGAACCATACCGTTTATAAGAATCAACCGACTGCCGCTTTCTACGAGCAATTTAATAAAGGAACACGTTGAATGCAATGTACTCTTTAAAGTAAGAAGGGTCAATGTAAATTCTAAATAAATACAAAATTATTTCGTAAACTTTTCTCGCTCTTTCTCTCTTGTAGATCGATAAAATCGATATACAAGCAACCTGCCATACCAACAGAATCAATGCGACTGCAATTTTCCTGCACTTTTCTGCGAATAATTGGAGCTACTTCCTGTTCTAATTATTACAATAAAAAAACACGTAACTTATAAATTAAAATCAAATTTATCGCAATTTTAATTAAAAGAATTGCTGTGACATTATCCAATCCCGGTAATGCAAAATTTTGCTGCTCTAATGATATTCAATACCTGGTATGCTTCATAAGCGACGCTGGATAAAGCTCGTAGCCATCGATAACTTATCGCATTTGATAAACGGGTCTAATAGATTTGGAATAATTCAAAATTGGTACGATATTAAAATGTCATATCACAATGACGCTCGCGAAACAACTTCAGTTCAGACATAAACATGCAAAAATGACCAGGAAATAGAAACGTAAAGTATTATACCATGTACGGATGTATAATGTATATTACAATTGAATTAACCTAGCGTGACAAGACTGTGCCATATTACGCGTACGACGTCTTCGTCTATTCGATTGTCGAGTAGAGCTTATAATATATCACAGTCGCAGTATTTATGTCCATGCGTACTTAAAAATTTATAAAATTTATCCGTTGCATATCTATTACGTACAATATTCACATACAAATAATTTATGCTAATTGTATATTATTTAATCCGTTTTGTTAGATTATAGAATTTGTGCAATTACCTTATTATGATAGCATGCTATATCTAATTATATTTACCGTAATCTCTTAATAAGTATTAAAGTACTTTGTCAAGCGTAAACTTTATAAACATTGAGATAAAATAGACGAAATAATTTTTATTACCTTGCCTAATAGAATTAAATTTTAGGCTGTCCATTCCAAACAATGTCCATTCCAAATTTCCACTAGTCTCATAAATAAAGTTCTGCAATGATAATCCGTCCAAAAAAAATAGTAAAACGAGACTAGATACATACAGGGTGTTTCAAAAAGAGTGGGCTGGCTATGTCATCATGTTGTTCTCATCATATTCCTAAAAACACTTTGTTAAAGCCAGCCTCGCCCTTCATAAAATACTTTGTGCTGTGTAAATAGTCGACGTAAGATCTTGTTCTATTCGGAGCGTTTTGATTCTTTTTTCCTGTTTTCGCTGCACCCCAAAAAAGCGCACTGAACGGTTATTTATTATCGGACGGACGGAGCGCCATGGCCAGAACTTGTTGCATCTGTATCCTGACGTCCAGCTTCTTTTCCTCCGGCACCTGCCTGATGATCGGCAGTAGCGAGAGAAGGAACATCTTGTCGTAGTCGTCCTCATCGAGGGTAACGCGCTGGCTGCTGTGCGAGGAGAGGATGTCGTGTATCTCGTTGTCGAAGGGCGTGAAGGACGTCTCGCAGAGCTGTTTCGAGTAACGCGGGCACACCTTGTACGAGGGAGTGCCCGCTTGAAGATACTCCCGGCTACCAGTTATGGAAGCACCGCCGTGAGCAAGGGGGTCGTACTCCTCGATCACGGGGTTGTCCATCTCGCCCTCGCTTTCCTCCGATTTGCAGGGATTAAAGGTCGCGGAACCCCTTAAAAAACAGGATCCAAGTCAGTCGAACGAAAATCGATTTTTTATTCTTTCCCGACGACAGCCGATACCTCTTGTTCTCCACTGTCGGCATGAGGAACAACAATCGATCGAAGTACATGTATTTCTTTCGTTTCCGCCCGGCGGGTCCAGATCCCTTATGCGACTTCTGAAGCTTCAGCTCTTTCATGAAGTAATCCCGTATGTTCCTCCATTTTCCACGTAAATTTTTCTCTGCAAATTATGTCGACTTAACAATTGAAATTTCCTTTGGATACGATACAACGGAACAACAATATGCCCTGCGCACAATAGAGGAAATATTGGAAATAGAAATAAGTATTACATGTTAGAACAGAGCAAAAAGAAGAAAGATTAAATGCAGCGCAATAAGAAAACGAATGAGGCTTTGAACGCGATAAGATACGAGATATAAATATAGGAATTGAGTCATAATCCTAAATATTTATATTCCAGCTTATTAATTTAAAAAACACGGATTTAACATTTATTCCTCTATTCCTAATGTTTCCTCCATTATGCGCAAGGCCTAAAAATCTTTCAAATATTTAAGGTTCATTTTACAAGATTTTCAAAACATTTTTTCATGCTTGCCGACCTCTTTCGCGAGGAGAAATAAAGAATACAAGGGGACACTAATTTTGACTAGCGAAGTACTTTTCAAGAAATAATTTTTATAATAAATTCCGTGATACAAATTTTCCTCTAATTTTTAATAAATATCTTTAAAGTCAAAATTAAATAAAGTACGCCATATAAAGTCAATCGAACGAACGCGGTGAAACTAAACATTTCCCCTGAATCTTTTGTCGAAGCTTGAGACCACGTGGGGACTAACTTTTCTCAACGAAACGCCTTTGTCCGATTCTCTCCCACATCCTCGACGCGACTCGGGCCCGGTTTCACCGAACGTCGCTTTACTTTAATCCGAGTTTAATCTACGTTTGTCTCTTTCTGGAGTAACAGTTGGAAAGAGACAAAGAACGAATTGAGCTGAGCTTAAAGTTGGTGAAACCGGACCTCAATTGTTTACGAATCCGATCGCGCGGAAGATATCGATTCCAAGTTCCCGGATTTCCGCGGCGCGGCGGCCAGTGGCGGCGACGCGGCCGGAGGAATCCGGATCGATCAATCGCGGCGGCCATGCTATATACCTTCCACGTTTCTCTCCTCGTCCGACAAGCGCGCCCAATTCGGTACCATCACCTGGCAAACCTCATCCCACGCGGTCATCTTGGCGTTACGGTCGTTGTACTCGCCGCGGTTCACGTCGTAGATCGCTGGCCGCCTCTCTATTTCCTCGATGAATCTCTCCGTGTCGAACATGCTCATAGAGCCCACGGGAGGCTTCCTTTCCCCTCGTGTCGCCTCTCGCCACGATTCTGCACCTTGCGGCGAAACAGTTCGACCGATACTTTCGCCAAAATCTCTCGGAAATCGAACCGGAGTCCTCTCGAGCACTCGGCGGAAAAGTAATTTCCCCAATTTCGAGCACGGATAAGGGGGCTCGAACGGCGGTGCCGCGTCGTTCTCGCCACCAGTAAGCCCGCCGCGGTGGTCGCCGGTCAATCGCCGATACGCTGAAAGCGATCGAAATCGGCAACGGAAAACAGCCGCAGTCGTGGCCCGGCGCGGCGTCGTCGTGTCGCGTCGTCTGCAGCGGCTTGCGCGTCACTGCGGAGAAACCGTTGCACGGCCAGCACGGCTTTGGGTATCATGGCGGCCCGGCGGCGAACGTGCGGTTGCGGTTGCGGAGCGGAATCTATGCCGCCCGCGACGTTGCCAGACCGGCGCGGGCGGCGAGGCCGCCGCGCCGCGTCGCGCCGCGGCTCGCTCGAGTCGGGAGCGGGCCGAAAGAACGGCGGAATCGCGTCGCCGTGCGTGCGTGCGTGCGTGCACACACGGACGCGCGCGCCCGCGCGACCCACGGGCGTGGAGTAATATTCGCGCGCAGAAATTTACGTCTCGCGAGCAGGACGGGCGGCGAGGACGTAGCTTTTTTCTCTTTAAAACTTTTCGCAATATAAATGTAAAAATTAAAATCACTTTCTTGTATTGGCTCTTGTTCCTTTGTTACTTTATATTTGTGTCTTCACATCGGAGCCTCGTGAATTTTACCAATTGTCCCTTTTGCTTCTTACGTGTTTGCGGTCGTACTCTTTAAATGGAGCCGAAAACTCAAGTTTCACGGCTTCGCTTCGGTTGCGTCAGTCGAAATGGAATTGACTTTCGAGAACCACGGACTTCCGCTTCCTGCGGCAGCTAAGGCTGCGTTCGGAAACGTCACCCGAGTGTCCTAGTGTATCATTTTGTCTTTGTTGCTCACCGAGTGGTGACAAAATGATGCGCTCGAGTGACGTTTCTACAGCTTCAACAAGAGAAGCTTTCGCGGCGGGAAGTATAAGTAGTAAGTTCGCTCCGTCATTTGTCTCGTTTCGCGTCGATCTCCTCCGCGCATCCGACATTGCTCTGAGCAGATCAGTGAGAGAAAAGTCCTACTTTTTTATGAGCACGTACACACGCGCGCACACGTCGCTGGATCCTGCCCGGGTGTTTGGCGGAAAACCACGTGATCGGGAAAATCGCAAAGATCAAAGGGGTAGACAGTGGACCTACCAGTTATACTATTTAACCGTACGCGAGAGTACGACACAAGTGTCCCGGGGTAGAGCCGCGTTTCATTTAAAAGTAATAACGCGTTGGGTATACATCGCGTCGCAATTGTCCGCAAAAGTAGCGTAAAACGTCGGCCGTCGCGCCAGATAAGAAAAAAAGAGCCTCCAACTTTACAAGTAACATTAGCGTAAGTGCCTCGCGAATGGCAATAACAAAGTTAGCGGAGCGGCGGGAGTCTATAAAGTCCTGCAAGTTGGGTAAATCACTCGCTGGAGACCCGAGGAACACGTGGGCGACGCGAGAGGAGGGGCTAAAGTGGAGAGAAAAGTGGCGCTTCAAGACCGCGCGAGACCGCCAATAAATATCCCTGAAGCGAGAGTCGAGTCGCCCGGCGAGCGAAGGGAGCGCGGACAACTTCATCCCGGCGGGGAGTTTCAAAAATAAAAGGCGAGAGGTGTATTTCGGTGCGGCGACGCGGAGCGCGGCGTACAGCGAGCGTCAAGGAGCTGAGCGCGCGGACGAATCGTTCGGCTCGCGGGCGAGAGACGCGCGTTCCCTCACGGAGAATCAAGCGCCGTCGGTCGCTCCAGCCCGGTCTCGCACCGGGAGATACACCCCCTCGTAGGCGAGTGCGGAATTCGCGCCGCCGCGGCGTTGCCAAGCCTCCGGCCGTCGGAATTCACGTGTTGCTACGCGACATCGCCCGCACGTCCGACGCGACGCGACGCTACGAGCGGTGCGCGCGTGCTGCGCGACGGCAACGTCGACGCGTTTCCACCGCACCGTTATCGACCGGGGCGTCGCGGGCGTTGCGGATCGCGAGCGCCGAAATCGACGCCGGGCGTCTCCGGGAGAGATCGGGGCGTCGCTGACTCCCGCTCGCGGGATCTTTTCCTCGCGAAGGAAAAATCGTTCGTGAAACCCCACCGCCCCTTCTCGCCTCTCAATACCCTTCGTTTAAAAATAATCGTACGAAACTGCGGAAACAACAACTCTCCCGATATCCCGTTCCATGCTTTTGAAAAAGAAAAAGCGGGAATAAACGAGCGAAAGGTTGTCGACACGTCCCGATGGCGCAACGTATGCGGAAGCTCATCGGAAAGTCAGATGAGCCGTGCGCGCGGCGACGACGGTCCGCGACTTCCCGCGCGCGCGAATCGAAAGACAAATAAAATAACGACACGCCCACGTTAAGCGGGGACCCCGAGCGGTAATTGCGAGAGACCGCGAGTGCCTATTTAACCGGTCGTCCGAACGTAGGTAACGATTCGCCGTAACGTCGCGCGCATCGATCCACCCGACCAATGGGGCGTGGGCGTTCGCGTCGTACGATGCGTGGCCTCATGCGTGTCGAGTTCCGGAGTGCGCCTTCGACTCTGCGCTCCGACGTTCGATCCCCAATTAGTCCGTCTATCGGAGAAGCTCATTAAGCCAACGGCACACGAAACTATTTTTCCTGCTGGATTGCTTACGAGAGCCAATCAGGATCTAGCTTTAAGTCGCCTGATCTGAAACTCTGCGTCCTGATTGGTCCTCGTAAGACAGGTATAAAAATTGACTGTAAACTGGCCTTAGTGTGCACTCAGTGCGCACTAGCGCGAGCAATCGAATTCGCTATGAGCCATAATTGCGCGCGCGCGCACGATTGGAGATGCGAGAGTCGTTACTCGCGATTCCCATAATTCCGGCCTCTCCTATGGCGTGCGATGTAGATTATCGCGGGTAAATCGTAACGATCGCGCCGCACGTTATACGTGACACACGTGCCGGCATTTACGTTGCCGGCACGCACGGTGTGTCCGTCTACTTGGAAAATTCCTCTCGCAGGTTTGTGAGAAGACTAGGCAGTTTCTTCGGTATTTACGTAGTTTCTTCGGTAAACGGGGAAAAGAAACCGCTTGTGTAAGCGAAAGCCCGCCTTTGTTTCAACAATTCATATATATAGTCGTGGATGGATGTTTTTTCGTCCGAGACTGGAGCTGTCAGAAGCCATGGTCGAAATAGAAACTTAATTAACGATTTTCAGTAATAAAATTGACCGAGCGACAAGGAAAAGGCTTTGAGAGCACAACGCGGTTAATAGTGCGTGTAAATAACGCTGTAATAATCTTTAATTATTAATGAGATACATAATATACGACGTATATGTATCTTATTTATAAATTATTATAATTACTGTAATGATAATATACGTCAATGTATAAACACTTTATCGATAATTTATCATTTACATTTTACAATAATTATATACCGATGTGCATTGTAACAATGTTTAATTATTAATCAGACAATTGTCCATATTAATGTATTAAAGGTTTGTTAATGACGTCAGTTCATGCGGTATTAACCGCGCTGCACTCTCAAAGCCCACGTTTTACTCGTTTAATTGTTTGACTAACACTACTAATGGGGTATTTTTCATATATGTATGTGTGTAACTTCGGAGAAACTCGTCGTTCACAACCGCAGTTACGACACTTGCGGTTGAAATTACACGCCGAGCCTTGGAAACATTTACCTTAAATGAAAGTAAAGTGTTCTTAAAAGTAATCCTTCAAATCTACAAGTTTACTTAAGAAGTTTTAGAGTAACCTTGGACACTCAAAGTAATTTTTAGATAGCCAAGCTTGCCGAAGTTCCCGCTAGAGGGCCGCGCGGCTTCGCACTTTCTCGTAAAAAGAAAACGCGGATATTATAAATTATATCGCATACCTTCCACAGTTCTTAAACTTTTCTTTTCAATTCTTAAAGTAAGTCTCAAGTTCACCTCAAATAAAAGTTTAAAGTGTCCAAATTTACTTCTCGTACTTCTTATTTTCCTAAGGTAAAATTTTTTCAGGTTTCCTCAAGATATATATTTTCCCAAAGAAGGGAACGATACGTCGCGATAATAGTTGCAATTATGAAATCAATGGAATACGTCAACGATGACGAACGCATAACGCAGCGACTTGGTCTATTGCAAGTATTCCAAAGACAAGTGGCCCAATCGACTTGATAAGCATTCGTGTCTCTCGCCAATTTCTTCCTCTCCGACGCACCGCGCGCGCGTGACACGAGAGGATAAACGAAAAACCGACGCGTCACGACAGTCGCGTGGCACGCCAGGGAGGACGAGAGAGAGAGAGAGAGAGAGAGAGTTGCGTAAAGCCCGTGTCACACTACGTATTGCGGACGCGGATTGGATTACGGATCGTACAAATAGACAGTCGTCTATCCTGCGATCTGCAATCCGGATCCCAAGTTGCCTCGCTGTGATTGGCTGAATTTCGATCCGCAATCCGTAATCCCAATCCAATCCGCGTCCGCAATACGTAGTGGGACACGGGCTTAAGTCAGGACCAGGACCTGCAGCTGGGAATGAGTGCCGGGGAGGGGAAGCCGTCCGGGTGGGAGCGAGACGGGCAGGTCTCGTATTTGGTGGTAGGGCGAAAGGGACGGGGGAGGGCGGCCGCCCGAGAGCCGAGAGAGACGCAGCGGTTTAACGAGCGGGGAAAAGGGCGGCTCCGAGCGGGAGGGGAAGGAGGAAGTATGGTGAGAGGGAGCGCGACCCTCGGTGTCGATAGCGGAACAAGCGAGCGACGGGTCGCAGGTGGGACGAGGAAGGAGAGCTAAACATAGAGAGCGAGAGAGATGAGCAGCTTCGGGGAGACTGAGTTTTCGCGCTCGCACGCTCCTCAATCCCGAGGTTCCCGCTCAGTTCTGTTCTTGTAATCGCGCCGATCGGCCGAGAGGTGTCTGAAGAGTCTCCCGGTTGCACCGACTGACGTTCCGGTCGCCGCCGATCCATCCTCGCCTCTTTCTCTCTTTCCACGTTCTCCACGTGTCTCGTCCTTCCACCGGTGATTCGCCATGTCGAGCGAGTTCCTTGGGAAGCGTTACAAGCTCTTCAGCAGCGAGAATTTCGACGAGTTCATGAAGGAGCTCGGTACGTAATCGAACGCCCGGCCTCTTGGCACCGGCCTCGTCGCCGTTCAAAGTGCAGCGGAAACGTTAATTTAGAACGTGCGCGTGATCGGCGTCGGGAAAACTCGAGCGGCGACACGTTGCGATTTCGCGGTTCGACCCGCTCGAGGTTTCTCACCTGGTGACGTGTCGCTGGACGTTCTTTGTCGTGCGCCATCGTTAAAATTCCAGTCTCCCGATTTTACGTTCGCGCGAGTAATTTCCCCCGCGGATCTCTTGTATCCTGGACAACCCGGATATCGAGCGTTGCGCAATACTTAACGAGGCTCTTCCTATGCTATTCGCCGTCGCGGTTTCCCGAAGACCTTGGATTATATCACTCGGTGTTCGGTATTGACCGCGAACGCCTCATTATCGTTAAATGCGACAAAATTGCGCGGTTCTGTTAACGATAGAAATCTAGAAGGAGTTCCGTCTCGCTCGTTCCCGACGAGGAAAAGGATGAGGTCCGCTTCGGACGACCTGTAATTTGCCGTACCGTGCATATTTTTATGCACGTGAATGCGTTTGCATACGTAGAGGAAAGTCCCCGATTACGAGATGGGATCCTAATATGGGATATCGGGGTTTCCGTTAAATTAAGGGAATGCTGGGAGTGATTCTGCACCTTTTGCTCCTAGAACTGCCAATTCATGAAAACATTTGTATAATATACAAATTGTGTGGCTTTTGTGTACAGGCCGACAGTGTCCCACTGTTCAGATTAAGTGAAAGAACAGCGTGGTATCGTTGAAATTAAGTTTAGGAGCTCAACACGAAGTCTATTCACTCGAATAAGTTATAGGTTAGGTATTCGAGGGAATAGATTTTTTTGTTAAGCTTCTAAACTTAATTTCAACGATACCATGCTGCTGTTTCGCGGAAACATTTGTGTGATATACGAATTAAGTGGCTTACGTGTCCAGATCGAAAGCTGCTTGCTATTCCGGCTAAATTAAAGAACAACATGGCATCATTGAAACTAAGTTTGTAAGTCTAATAAGAAATAACAGTGAGTAACATACTTATTTCTTATTAGATTTACAAACTTAGTTTCAGTGGTGCCATGTTGTCCTTTAATTTAGCCGGAATAGCAAATTGCTTTCGATCTGTACACGTTAGCCACTTAATTTGTATATTACACAAGTGTTTCCGTGAACTGATAGTTTCTAGGTAAAGGTGCAAAAGTGCAGAATCACTCCAGCGTCCCCTTAATAGGCGTCGTCTGTTGGTTCCGCCATGAATTTATTGCCCGTGGGGCGAGATCTGTTTAGTGGAAAATTCATTGATTGCGTAATCGTTGCGAGAAAAGATTTGCGATTGAAGACCTGCTGTCTCATACTAGAATCCTATCTCATAATGGAGGACCTTCCTCTATTTTTACACAAGTGTGTTTTGTACACGTATTTTTGTTCCCCGAGCATTCTCCGTGTTGTGCGGCACATAAGAAACATTACAAGAATTCTACTAGTAATAAAAATAACAATTCTGAGATAAATGACCGTTTGCGTTGGTTTACAGAAAGTAAAATCGCAATTGGACTATACAATTTTCTCTATAATATTTTATACAATTTATACGTCACTTGTCGGCGGTTCTTCATCTCCTCAGATTGCACATTTTTGTGAGAAGCAGAGCAAGAATTATTCTCCAATTTTCCTTGTCATTTTTCTTGTGCACACGAGCAGAGATTGCACAAGAGGAAGACGAGACGCGGGCACGCAATCGTGCAGGAAAGACTTTTTCTAGGAAGTCGTAGATTGCGGACAGGTCTCTTTAAGATAATCTCATTTGGCATATGAATCTTTAACGAACCTCCGAGTCTATCGTTGCAAATTATAGAGGAGGCAACTGATAAAGTCATCAAGAGCCCGCGTATGATAAAACATTGGCAGGTGCGTAGAGCGCAAGTGGAATCTCTCGCGGGCGACGTACTTACCGGGGCGCCGCGCGATGTAAATTGCTCTCTTAAGAAAGCGGCGGACACGATTGCACGGCAGGCCGTATTATTATCGTGACGAGATCTGTCGTTAGCTCTGTTCCGTGTACACGCTCGCGTGGCGAGGCCGGCAACGTCGGCGATCTCGCATGCGTGTACGAAACGTGAACAAGCACGCGCACGTGGCTGATATGTGGAAGGCGCGGGGTAAACATCACAGGCCCTCGGACGTTTCTCTCGATCACGGAATTTCGAGGAGTGGCAATGGAGAACGATACCAATTTTGGCGGACAGTCGCGAGAGAGTCGCGCGCGATCTGCAACTTGGTTCGCATTTACCATCTCGATCCGCGAGCGAAACCGCCCGCAAGTGCGAACAACGTGAGCGCACCGCCTAATTGGTTAATTAGCCGCTAAACTCGCTTATGCATCAGCGAGATATCAATGAAGCCCGGGCGGTTAATCAATTTTAATACGTTAAATTACGCCCCCTCACCTCCGCGTACAACGACCTGACCTCGATCTTAATTTCGACCGTGCGCCGCGGACTGCCTGATTGCGGTCTAATTTAACACTTGAATTAATTCACCAACGGGATTAATAAATCCCGTGATTGTCAGTCGAATCACGCGAGCGCGCATTGTACGGCATTCGTGCCGATACAAAGTTTGCTCATCAATCGTGTGTCATCCTGTTGGGTAACGGAAATCGCGTTCAGATTCCGTTCCTGGAAGCAGAGACACCTTTGGACTAAAAAGCACTCGATTTTGTTTTTAATACCGAAGAGAACGCTGTTATTGCTTTCAGCGAGACTGATAAGTTTATCCGCTTATCTGATGTTTATGGACTTGGAGATAAACTAAACAACCTAGATAACGTTGCATATAATCGGCACACGATACTACATTTCCTACTAAGACCAATAAGGACGCAGAGATCAGGCGACTCGAAGCCAGATCCCGATTGGCTCTCGCAAGTAACTCAGTGGGCAAAATGGTATCGTGTGTCGTTGGCTTTATATAACAATATTACCTAGTCAACAATGTAGAGGAAAGCCCTCCATTATGAGATAGTAGGTTTTCAACGTCCAAACTCAGTCACAAATCTTTTCTCGCAACGATTACACGATCTAACGGTCAATTTTCCCACTAAACAGATGTCACTCCAAGGGCCATAAATTCGTGGTGGCACCAACAGACGACGCCTATTAATTTAGCAGAAACTCCGCTCTCTTATATTAAGATCCTATCGCATAACAAGGGACTTTTCTCCAACTGTCACGTACAATATACGTCACATTACGTTTATCTTGTTGAGCGGGAAATTGTATCCATGTAAAGTAACTGGTGTGTTCGCTGGCTATTGCTATCGTTAGAGGTGTGACATTTTAATATTATCTTTACACGCAAAATATCGCAAAATGCCCCAGGAACGTTTTTAATGTCATTTCTTTACACTTTGGAGTCTCCAACTTCGTTTTAACACGTTTTAAAACGTAAAATGACGCAAAATAGCGTCCAAATAACGTCAAAAATCGCAAATTTCCTTAGTAAACATTTCTAACGTCAACGTTGTGTTCTAAACCAAAGAGATTTATGCCTAAGACTAGTTTTTGTTAATTTTTTAGACATGTTACTGTTTTACAGCCTGAATAGGATGTAATTTCAGTAATTTGTTGCATGCTATTTTAATATGTTGAATTTTTTAACACAAGTTTAGCCTTAATAAATATCGTAAATTGTTCGATCAAAACATCAAGGCCGAGTTTCGCCAACGTCGTTTAGCTTTGAGCTTAGCTTAATTCGTTCTTTGCCTCTTTCTGAAGTAACAGTTCGAAGTCCCAAGTCCGTCTTATTGAAGCCCTGCCCACCTCTGACCACACGGCGTTATCAAAAACATTATCAAAATAATGCAAAATCCGGAAAAAGAACCAAACGCAAAGAGTGCCGTAAAGTAACATCAAAACGTCACACCTCTGGCTATCGTTTACAGAAATGCGTGCGTGGCATGCGCGAGAGTATATCGAGCTCGGGTCCGTGGGTTCGCCAAGTCCAGATGGCCGGATGCGGATCAGCCGTCCCTGCGGGATAATCGTGCGTTACATTTTTTTTTTCGACGCCACTGTTACGCGCCCAAGTGCGCGGCTTGTAGCGAGGTGCGATCGTAAATTGTACGTCGGCACGAGACAAGTCGGTACTTCGGTAGCAGAACCGTTGACGGGCGGATAGACGTTTCCCACTCCCCCGCTCTAGGTCGTTACGGTAATCTTCGGGAGAGCGGTTCGCCGGAAATTAAATAAGAGAGCGAGTCTAGACGCGTCTTCCGACGACGCGTCGCCGCCGCGCGATCGCGTCGCCGGCAAGTCGCTCCTTGTGGCCTTTTCCACTTTTCCGAGAACCGCGCGGCCGAGGCGGCGAGATCGATAAGCGACACTCGCGCGATCCAAGCGTAGACCTGCTATTTCGTTATCACCTGGCGGCGCGATAAGAGTGCTTCGGGTTTTTTTTTTCTGTCGAGGTCACCCAAAGGAACGGCCCGCCGCGGCACGTTCGCCGTCGAGCGCGAGTCTTCGCGAGCCTCTTGGTCGAATCGACGATTATTTCCTCGCGGATAGCAGATAATCGCCCTCGCGAGAGCTCCGCGATAAAAGAATCGTGGCTAATTTGTTAAATCAGACTACGTGTTGCAATCGGCTAGGATGACGAATGGACCTTGACATTTCGCAGATAAACGTTTCCCATTGACGATCGATTATTTTCGTAAACGACTACGTCCGATTCTAGCTTCAAGAGAAAACGCTGGTCGAAAAGGAGATTTCCATCTATGACGAGAGAAACGTCTCTCGTCGAATGCGGCCACGTGTACGCAATGTTCATAACGTGATGTCACTCGCGGGTGATAATTCACGGTGTCTATAAATAGCGCGAACGGGTGGGTCAAACTTCAAAGTTTACTTCTCTCGTTCCGCAGTTTTCAACCGAGTTCCGCCGACGATAAGCCCCTCGTTCTACCTACGATATAAAGTCTAATCAATCGCAGAAGCCGGGCATGAGGCATGCAAACCGGCCGGGCCGCTAGTCAGTCCCGTTCGTGCAGTGGTCGGTGATAGATCGAACGATGGCGTCGGAACTACTAACCGGTATCCTGGGCAAGCGTTACAAGCTCCAGTCGAGCGATAAGTTCGACGAGTACATGAAAGCCTTAGGTGAGACTAGGTGCACACAAATCTGCTTTTTTTTTCGGGAGAAATTAATTTGAAAGTACCTATCGTCGGAGTGGATTCCATAGAAAACAATAAGTAGAAATCTAGGAAATAATTGAACAATTCCGAACATTTCCACGATAGGTGTCCTGATCAATTTTTACATTCGGCGAACTTCATACGCGTTTTTTTCCGCGCACGAATTTTTTACCATCCTTTTTTACCAGGAATAGATTTTTTCCGTGACAATCGAGAACCCGATGGCCTCTGGATTGTATGTACATAGTCAGATCTTTTATTCAAGACTGTCTTAAGATCATCTTTAGACACTCCGTAGCCAATGAAATGTTTCATGCAGCATCCTTAGGTAAATTCAAGACGGTCTTGAATATCAGATTCGACTATGAATACCGGCCTAGGAATCACTGATGCCTCTCCACATGAATTCGTGCACATATCGACGCATTTATACATTTTGCATATACATGAAAATGGGAAGACATTGGTGATTCCTCGTGTATACTGCAGGGAAACCCGGGCCGGTATTTATAGTCTTATATTTCAAGACTGTCTTAAGATCATCTTTAGCCACTCCGTAGCCAATGAAATATTCCATTCAGCATCTTTAGACAAATTCAAAACTGATGGTATGAATACCGATCCTAGTGTCCGAAAGAGACAGAGAGAGGGGAGGGGACGCGTTTCAGAAGTGCCGGCAGATAAAATATTCATTTCCCGTTTAACTTCGAGTGGACTCGGATAGATACGTGATTTCGAAATTATCTTAATCGAGTCCGATACGTCACAACGGTGGACGCGCTTCTCGTTAACTGCGCGATTCTACCTTCCTCTTTGTTCGCGTTCACCGAATTCAAGTTGTGAACTTGCGAGCAAAGTAGGAGTTCCAGGACGTGTGCTTTTCAAGGATGGCAATTGATAAACGCGAGGAGACGAGGGCTCAGCCGCGCGACACGAACGCAACGCGGGGCGGATAAGGGGCGATTTTTGAAACCTGTGCGTCTTCTTTCAGGCGTGGGTATGGTGACGCGGAAAATGGGCAGCACCGTTAGCCCCGTCGTCGAGCTGACGGAGAAAGACGGACTGTACACCCTGAAAACGACCAGCCCCTTCAAGAACACCGAGATCAAGTTCAAGCTCGGCGAGGAGTTCGACGAGGAGACCGCGGACGGCAGGAAGGTGAAGAGCGTCTGCACTATGGACGGTAACAAACTCGTGCAGGTGCAAAAAGGCGAGAAGGACACCACAATCGAGAGGGAATTCAACGCCACGGAGATGAAGGCGGTAAGCACGGTTTTCTCGGAAGGATCAACCTGATCCTGCACTCGCTCGCATGCGATAAGCGCGATTAAAAGTAAAAGATCTCTATAAATAGATGCTATTAGTAGTTTCTTGGAGCGAACCTCTAAGTTTGATTAATTATTACTTTTCATTAATTGCTCGATTGCTTCCGACGTTTAAAATTGATCTCGATTTTGTATGAATCATTCACTCGCGAAACGAGCCCCATTTTGATCAAGCTGTGCGACTATTTATTATTAACGCTATTGAAAGTTAGCAGGAAGGTAACGCTGTCCTTCAGCCGGTAAACACTAAGCAAGAAATGTCTCTTGTTTCTATAGACGTGTCTTATAAATATGATAAGTTTGCGAGATTAGTCACCTTGTATTAGCATTTCTTACGAAACGGCTGGCAACGTTATCAACGTTAACGCACACAGGCGGCATGTTTACCACGATTCGGCTTAAAATATGTACTTCAATGTTCGGTGCACGCGGGAGATTAGCCGTGACGAGAACTGAAGTAAATCCCGAGAGAAAGAGTCGTGTTCACTCGTGCAATTTTGATTATTACATCGAGAATCGCGGTACTTAATTAACGATCCGCGAATAAATTATACAAATTGCACGTTTCGTCGCGGCTTTGGGCCGTCCACGGCGACGTGGCGACAGCTAAATTAAATAACAGTTTACACAACAATGAAATAATCCCACGTTCCCCGACGAGCGCGAGATGAGCGTGCAAGAATTGAACAAAGTAATTTTTTGCGATGAATTGACAAAGCCATTATTACGTTCGCGTGACGTGGTATCGCTTTAAATGCCCCCCCATCAAGCCTGCGAACCCGGGTTGCGATGTGGCAAGAAGGCGAGTTATATCGTACGTATAGAAATGACACGAAGACGCGTCTGTCGTGCGTGCGCGCATCCTTCCTCTCTAAACACTTGAACTTTGATTCGTCTCGGCTGATGCGGGCGCAGGAGTTGCCCGATTAAAGTATAAAAGCTACGTGGAGGAACGCCGGTGCCCGGGAGGGACCGTTGCACGAGCGGCTAATGTTGTAATGATTCGTCAAATGTCCGGCCAATTATCGCGTGCGCTCCTCCTGTTCGTGACACGTACAATTCTACAGCTACCGAGCTCCGAAACGGTGCCAATAAAGATCCATTGATCCGTCTGGCGATACGCGCTAATACCGTGAGACACCGGCGCAGGAATAATTCCCGCACTCTTTTTCTCTCTCTCTCGTACTTGTAGAAACCTGCTATTATTAATTCCGAGAGATTACCGTTACCGGTGCGTGGTCTGCCGCTATCAAATATTAACCGGTAACCGCGCGCTATTTCTGTTGCAGATCATGAAGGTCGATGACATAGTATGCACGAGGGTATACAAGCTTCAGGAATAGGAGTCCACTACTAAAGCTGAGGGCGTGCACAATCTCACACAGGTGCTTCTAAAAGTATTCCAGGACCGTGTAAATTATCGTCTGAAATCTCGCTTGAGCGTAAATATAAGAAGATATATGCTAACACTTGGTGTTAGATTTTATATATATGTATATTGACATATATACAAAGCTAAATATCAGCCACGTTTGAAGTTTAATTTACAAAAGCTACAAAACTTACGTTTTCTACGCAGTGGAAATTCATGTATTTGACACGTATGCGTTCGTAAAATGGACGCATCGTACGAGAACCGCAGCGTAAATAAGCCATCTGTTGTGCACATTTTCTATTCGTGTATCGCGTATTACGTAATGAAATATGTGATACCGTCAGCGAATTATGTTCCACATACAGCAATCGCTGTATTACCTATTCTATGAATAATGTTTGCTTTTTTTTTCTACGAATAATAATGACTACTGGAAATATATGTATGTGTTTTCATTATAAACATTTCCCGATCCTCGCTATATATATGTAACGAAATCAAATCTCTATTATTTAAAACAAGTCTAAAACGTTTAAAAGGAATGAGAGAAAGGAAGCGATTAAAATACGTTCAAATATGTTTGGGTGCTTATTAAATAAAGTGTTTAATGTGAAAATTAATGTTTTATACGTAGAGCGAGATAGAGATATGAGCACATCGTGGCAATGTAATAATTATTAATTTATTGAGTAAAAAAATATATTAAATTATATTTATTAAGTACCTTTGGAACGTAAATACGCACATCGTGACATATTTTACCTCTTGCTTGATACGTCCGTATCACAGTTTAACCGTTCATCGCCATTTAAACGTCCATATCAATTAATGGAGAAATCTGCAAATGAAATGTACAAAATGTTTTATCGCGTACCAGATATTGTATCGTAAAGTATAACTGACTATGCGAAATACGTGCTGTGAGGATCAATTAGTACTAAATTAACGATTTGATTGTAGAATTTTCCATTATGAAGAACCTTACATAATATTCCATGTAACATGTCTGTCCACATTCGGTTTTAATCATATACTGAAAACTCATCAGGCCGGTGTTATTGATTCTTATGGAGACTTTGTTAGCGCACGATAACGCTTTCATCGCCGGTTTAATGTGCGTTAATTTGAAACTGGACGTTGTCGTAGACGTACACTGAAACGTGTCTATTAGATCGCTGTCGTGCGGCAAGTCGACGTGACAAATACCGCCTAGACCTTCCGTGCTGATTCTGAAGAAGGGTTTCTTCGGCGATAAATGGAACTAGAATGCAAGCGTTATATCTCAAAGAAGTTTGTCCATCGAACGCAACATTCTAGCTATCTCAAAGCCGCTTGTTGCATACCTCGACTAGTTCGCTAGTTGGGTCTAACTCGGCCACGATGTCCTTCAATAATTCTGTTTGCAACACTACTTTATTTACGACGTTTTCTGGGTCAAGATGAAAGTCTAACAATGCGTCTATTTCTAAAGTTTTTAACGAGCAGTCTGTTATGACACCGTCCTCTTCAATGATAATGCTCACAGGATAACCTGTGCCCTATAATGAATAATCGACATGCTACTGATATTGCTCAACACTAAACGGTACGAACTTTAAAATACTTTCTTTGATTTAGTACAACTCGGGAAAGAAAATTTAAAAGTTTATATTAAATTGCGTCTGTTTTGGACACTCTAAATTAATTTAAAATGAGATTCACAGGATACTCGGTGCCCTATAATGAATAATCTATATGGTAATGATATCGCTCCACATTAAACAGTACGAACTTTAAAATATTTTCTCTGATTTAGCAACTCGGAAAGTGAAATTTAAAAGTTTATATTAAATTGCGTTTGTTTCGGACCCTAAATTAATTTAAAATGAGACTCAAGACGAGCAGTATTCCAATTTTACTGAGATGTCGGATTTACTTTGTAAAACATTTGCACCGCAACGGAGTCTTCTTGCGAGGTAGGCCAGAACATACAAAGGCACTCTACCAATATGTTTAAACTTAGTGAAAATGTCGTGTCCTCTTTCAACTCGAACTCGTCGAAAACTGCAGACGGGATGTACGCGCTGGCCTGCATACATTTTGCGTCTTCGACCGTGACTTTCAACCCGTTTTCACTGCAGAGGCAAGTAGCTATCTAAATAACACGCCATACATTTCTCATCATTACAAGAAAGACTACGTCCTAGCATAAGTGCATCCTAAGTACCTCCTTAAAGTTGATAGCTTTCAATAATTGTATCACAATCTTTAGATTTGTCAATCCCACTTTTGCGACCAACGCGTGATCTTCCGTGTTAGAGGTCGCCATGTTTGTCTGAACTCTGATACAACAGTAAACTGTCGAACTGTTTCTTCGTTAATTGTTGGTGCAATAACTTCTGCTTGTCGACACTGGCTAGCCAGGCTGCCAAAACGTGTTTACAAGTGAAAGCAGACCGATCTGTTAGAACCTGACATCTGTAACGTTGTAAATAAAAATCTTTCGTAGTACCTTGCGTACAATAGATCCGAGATATTGTTCCTTATTACGTGTAAAATTTTGTAAGATATAATTGCGCAAGCTTTTTGAGCGAATAATTCATTCATACGGGACGTTATACCTGAAAGAGGCGCAAGTGCAATAATTTATTTCCGGAAAAAGCGTGTACAGTGCTCCGGAGTGTCCTCTAACTTGCATTAACCAGCTGGCTTCGTCGACGCTCTTGCACGGCTCCGTTATAATTGCGTTAGACTTGGTAATTTGTGTCACTCGTTGCTGCTCGTACAAATCTAATGCCCTCTCAAACGTTCCGTCAAACAGCTTGTATAGTTTCAATAGATTCTGATCAGAGACTGAAAGTATTTTTCATACTATCACCACAGATTACATTACAGATACTTGCGGCTTGACACTTATATTAGGCCTTCTTCAAAGAATAGCCGCAAGTCAGCTGCACCTTCCAACGTTCTCGGTATCGTCGCCAACTTCTCAGACAAGGAAAATTTAATGAAGAAAATCAATACCTTCGAGTGAAATAATTGGAGGTAATTTCTACTTCGAGGTAAAGAGGAAAAATGTGAAAAATGGAGAAAATTTATTTCTCCATTTCATATTCGCGATATTGTTCGAGAGACCGAAGCAAGCTTGTACTGTTCTGTTTATAAATCGAAGAATGTGAAAGAAAGTGCAGCTGCAAGAGGTCGTTAAGCGGCGTAACTGAGCAACGTACATTTGCCCTCTTTCTCGAAATCGTCGGCCGCCTCCTTCAATGCATTATCTACGAAATCCACATACTTTCGATCGTACACGGTCGGCGACCGCGACCCGGCACTCGCTACCTGTTGATCCGAATTCATGGGCTCCGAAAAAGTATCTCAATCTCCTGCGAAAAGCTCATTTGTTATAGCATAACTCACGTGCTTTTAGAGCGCGGTTCGAATCCGACGACTCATTTCTATCAAACCACGAGCGAGCCAAGAAATAACGTCGAATATCTGTCGACCGGACGATTACGCGCCCGAGGTCAGAGGTTATTTCCACCAGTTGGCGCGCACAACGCAATGGTGCCAATCTTATAATACGAATTAAAATCTTAAAGCCCGTATCAGACTACGGATTGAGATTGAGGCTTAAGGTCTATTCTTTAGGCTGGGTCTACATTGGATGTCGTAAGTCGTGTCGGAAGAAATTGACCAGTCACAGTCTAAAGCCCGCTGCAGACGATGCTATTTTTCCTGCTGGATTGCTTGCAATCTAATAAATTACTATCGTTGCACCATTCAGCACTCAGGATTCCTAGTAATTTAGTAAATCGCAAGCAATCCAGCAGGAAAAATAGCATCGTCTGCAGCGGGCTTCAAGTGAGGAGAATAATCGCTTGTGATTGATCACTTTCTTACGGCTTAGGCTGGATTCAGACTGAACGCGATGAGCGATGAGCGACGAGCGATTATCCAATGGGCGAACAGGTTACATGGGAAAGCTGTACGCCCATTGGATATCGCTCGTCGCTCATCGCTCATCGCGTTCAGTCTGAATCCAGCCTTATGGTGTCGGAAGAAATTGACCAATCACAGTTAATTATTCTTCGACCGTAAGGAGGATAAGGCTGGGTCTACATTGGATGTCGTAAGTCGTGTCGGAACAAATTGACCAATCACAGTTCATTATTCTTCGACCGTAAGGAGAATAATGAACTGTGATTGGTCAATTTCTTCCGACACGACTTACGACATCCAATGTAGACCCAGCCTTAGCCACGTTCAGCAGACACAACTGTTGAGTAAGCGCTCAATGATTTCTTAATATGATTGACTGGATCTAAAAGTATTAACCAATGGCCGCGTTCAGCAGACACAACTGTTGAACGAGCGCTCAATGATTTCTTAACATGATTGGCTGGATCTAAAAGTATTAGCCAATCATACTGAGCGCTCACTCAACAGTTGTGTCTGCTGAACGCGGCCATTGTAGACCCGGGCTAAAGGCCTTCACACATAAAATTCCGTAAGGACGTAAAACGTAAGCATAAGAAAATCGACCAATCACAGTCGAGAACGTAAGGCAATGACGCAAGCAGTAGCAAATCCAACCTGTTGATTTTCTTACGCTTACGTTTTACGTCCTTACGGAATTTTATGTGTGAAGGCCTTAGTCCCAGTCTACAAT
>NW_011967172.1:754611-771464 GCF_000949405.1 Vollenhovia emeryi
GGGACTTAAGGCTGGGTCTACATAGGATGTCGTAAGTCGTGTCGGAAGAAATTGACCAATCACAGTCTATTTTCTCCTTACGATCGAAGAATAATGAACTGTGATTGGTCAATTTCTTCCGACACGACTTACGACATCCTATGTAGACCCAGCTTAAAGCCTTGTGTCCACTATCCAAGAACTGTGTCAAAGTTTTAGTTTTGAAAAATGTGTAGCCAATCGACTTGCATCTCTTACGGAAAAGCTGCAAGTTGATTGGCTACGCATTTCTCGGAACTAGAACTTGGACACAGTTCTTGGAACGTGGACACAGGGCTTAAAACGCCGGCGTGGCCCTCTCAGGTTTCTCTCTGGGACCCGATTCTCGAAATCATTCGAAGAAGAAACGTATACGAAAACTCTGCTCTGACAGAAAAGTTGAAAGTCGATTGGTTAAAGCCATGCGAGTAGCCAATCAACTTGCAACTTTTCTGTGAGAGCAGAATTTTCGCATACGTTTCTCCTTCGAATAAATTCAAGAATCGAGCCCCTGCTATTGGTCGCTGGGGCAAGAGGAACATGTGGGAGCATGCGACACGAACAGACCTGAAATTATCACGTGGTCGATTATGTTGGCACACCCGTGCACCCGTCCGTTCAAAAACCGGCTACCGGTTCAGTGTAGGCTTCATTTGTCCGTTGTAAGCATCGTGTTCGCCTGATTCTCCATGGGTGGATCGACGTAGCGGTTTATTCTCACATTGTTAACTTCGTTACGTGACGAATCCCTTCCCAGAAATAAAAATGAGCAATCAGCGAAGACGCGCTCACGATTTTACAGCCTCTTTAACAAGCTTTCGTAAGTATTCTCAGTGTTTTCCCTCTGCCTAGTCGGAATTTATAACAGTACAGTTCTAAATATATTAATCGTCATCATCATAACCGGCTCTACAGTCCCAAATCGGCCCTGGCCTTCGCAAATTGCCCCCGTCCGAGGCTCGTTGTGTTTATTCGCAACAGTGAGTTTTTACGGCGAGGGTTTGTTAGCCTTTCGCCAAACCCCCTTTTCGGATGTGTGTCAGGATACTGTCGGTAGTTGCCTCTTCTTTAGAAGAGAGAAAGAGAGAGGGAGGTAGCGTCCGATAAAACCAGCAGTATCCGTGGGGATTTGAACTCGGATCTTCCCGGTCATTTGCTTGTTAAGCCACGCTCGCCACAAATATATTAATACACGACTGCTTATTAATTTTTCCGGCCAGCTTGATGCTACAAATGCTTTAAGCGTTCTTCACCTTCTTAAAAGCAAGGAGACGAATGCCTGGAAGCATCAAGTGGTCTGCGATCTATGTGTTATGTACATACATATATATATATAGGGTGTAGAGACCCTGTAGTCAGAGACTTGCTACAAGAGTTCGTCAAATTCCTGCGAGTGAGATTATAACGATCGTAGAAGAGCGAGATAGTCTATGTTTCTCTCTCACTCGCAGGCATTCGACGAACTCTTATGGCCAGTCTGTGATTACAGGGTCTCTAAAGGCCTGCGTCCACGAGGCTAGAACTTGGACCAAGTTCTAGCAACGTGGACACAGTCCTTACTAGGGTGCATGTACTGCGTAAAACTTTTCAGCAAAACGCTCATTTCTATGTAATTTAATCATATTAAATCTTGACCCTACATTTTGTGGTTTCAACTCGAACGTACGGTTTATGTACATGTCCTTTTACAGGTCAAACGTTAAGCGACGAGGAATCCAGTTCGACAATGTCTCGAGTGTCCTCGGACAACACATCATGCGATATAAGAAGTAAACAACACAAAGGTGACTTACACAGCCAGTCGAGGCATGCCAAATCTCGCGAATCTGTTATTCTAGCAGGTAGCTTAGTCAGCCAGCAATACCATTCGCTATCCGACTCGTGCAATATTTCTAAGAACTGTAATACCGCACACAATAACAGGCAGCTTCAGCGGAGCGATATGTGGAACACGTCGGACGATAGTACGTCGTATATGTCGCTCAAATGTGATTTAAACAAATGTATAAATCTGTTTGATAACGAACAGCTTAAAGAAGGCACTCTTGAAGAACAGTTAAGCGCCACGCTATCCGAGACCGTGATCGGCGAGAGAGTTCATCGCCGTTTAAGCAGGGACCCGACCGTGGGACGACACAATTGTAATAGCCTTCACCGTTCCGTGTCGGCAGATTCGTTGAGACGCCAGGCTTTGCTCAATCGAGAATTCACGAGATCCAAGAGCTACACTACGCTCGACCAGATGTTGAAGAGAGACACCAACTATAATCTCAAAGCCGACAAGCTTTTTAGTCCCAGCAGGAAGGTTAAATTAATCTTTTCCTTCGACGTACCAACGTCGCCGAAATCGCCCACTTTGCCAAGCGAGAGAGGTGACGAGAGATGCGATACGATGAGCAGCACGACTTCCAAGGGGGAGCTCAATTTGAAATCCGAGCTGACAAGACTTTTACGCTCATTGCCAGATGAGAAACCGTTGAAGGAGGCCACCACGCAGCGGCACTTTCTGAGACGCCTGTCCGCAAATTGTCAGGACTCGCCCAGAGTCTTTACGGAGAGATTGCTGACCATCGTCGAGGAGTCTGTATTAATCAACGATTCTGGAGAGGTCAGTATGTGCAGATTTAACGACAAACTACAGAAAATGCACAAGTTTATAGAGGACGAGACCGTTCCCGAGTGGCCCCAGTCTCCCGGTACGTCGGCGCCGATTTCTGGTACGAAGAGAAAGAGCCAAGAACACAGGGCTGATTCTTCGCGGAGATCCTGCACTCACGGGACTCCCGATGTACGTCTGGTGACGCCCGTTTCTTCCCGACGCGACGTCAAAAGCCCCAACAAGATACGTCGGCGTAGGTCCAGGAACAGTTACATGAGAAATTTCAACGATAACACGACTACGTTTGAAAATTTGGAAGCGTATTGCCAGAAATTGTTTCCCAACGAGAACAAGACTTCGTCAGCGAGCGACAGGATTCAGTCGGAGTCTCCCCTGAGACACATGGATAACCTTAGGCGTGCGTGCGAAAGTCAAATGGCCTCTTTGGACAACTCGATAAATATTTACGAAGAGATCAAGAAGGCTGGGACATGTGCCTCGAATTTCGCGAGTCAACACGTTCAGACACCAGAGACGCGAGATCGGCAACGCGGACCGGCGTCGTGTGAGAACATAAAATGTTCGAGGAAGGTCTCCAGTACGTTTAAGCGGCGGACGGAATGTGGTAGGTGCTACGAGACGGCCGAACAACTGGACGATTTGGAGAGTACGCTCATGTACGAGATTGCGAGGAAACGACAGAGGTGCCTCGACACGGCGAAGGTGATGATAGAAATCGATGCGAATTTGGAGTCGACAGCAGCGTCGGAACAAAAGTATCCGGAAATCAGAGTCACCGAAGCCGCGCCGACTATGACCACGAGCGACGAGAAATTTATGAAGGTTCTAATGTGCGTGAAGAACTATCAGGATTACTTGGAAGAATACAAACCCTTGCTCAATCAACTTCACCGATTAAAGTCGACCTCTCGAGATGCCCGAGCTACGAAGACGCCCAGCGAAAAGTTCAGTACGTCGTCAGTTTTATCAGGGCACAAGAAAACATTGCGGACACCGCGGACACCCAAGCTGTCACCGAGAAAGACGAGCCCTTCGTCGGCAAAACTTTCTGCTCACAAAACGGTCGTTTCGAAGCCAAGACTATTCGTGACACCTGGAAAGCAGTCCGTTAACAAGGGTTGTAAGCCAAAGCGTATCTATTTTCCCAATTTGATGCCGGAGCAGAATAAGCCGGAATCAAACATCAATCTGCACGCCAAGAAAATTTATCGGCAAATGGGAAACTACGATCACGTAACATCGCCCGTGGCCTTGTATATAAAGGGCAAGGAGCAGAAAAAAAATCAACTACCCAAAACGCCCGATAAACTGACGCCTGGAACGAAGCGGACTATGCCCAGTCCAAGAAAGAAGTTCCGATCTCCGATACGACCGAGAGAGGTGAGCAACGCGGCTACAGATATAAATATAATTTATTAGAACTGCAATGCATTAGAAATCTACCTCGATCTGCGTTATTTCATAAGCTAACAGGAACAACAGACAAAAACGTTGCCGACCATTTTTTGCATTCAAAAGTGCACGGCAAGCTCGCGTCTCATGTACACACGGTATGTAATAATTTGTGTGTGTGTACATGAGACGCGAGCTTGCCATGCACCGTTAATTAAAATTTAATCTAATAACTTTGACATTATACAATTGTGTAACGACTTGGAAATTTTCTTCAGATAGAGGAAGCAGAAGATTGAGAAGTGGGAAAGCTTGTATCGATAAACGATCTGCACACAATTTGAGGTAAAGTCGTGATCCGACATGAAGGCAACATTTAAATTGCAAGAATCATGTATATATTACACAAATGTATATATATTACATAAATGAGAGTCACATGTAGATTCCTTTTAAAACTTGTTTCTAACTTATTTAAATATACTATATATTATTTTAAAATTTTGAATTATACTTAAATTAAGAATTAAATTTAAATATAATTTCTGAAAAAGTTTCAGATCTCGCGAACCAATATATAAAATTTAAAATTTTGCATCATATTTCAGATCGTGCGAGATCGGCCCAGGCAGATCACTTGGAATAAAATTCACGTGCCCACTGAACAGAAACAAAAGACAAAGTGCTAACTAAATTTAATCTTCCTGTAGATTATTTCGTTCTTGCGTATACGTTGATTAAAGTTTAATTCTTTTATGTATTGACCGATTTATTGATAATTATGGCCAGATGAGGTTGGAATTTAATTTTTTTATTAAAACGTTTCGAAAAACATGCATTAACATTATAGATTTCATTCTTTGTAACATATCCCTCATCTCCGACAGTCAGCTCACATTAAACATATCTATACATCTATTAATCTTTTTACATGATGAACGCGCTCAGTCCTGCGAAAGACGCAGCAAAGTATATATAGTGACTTAACGATAAAAAAAATAAAACAATTGCTGACGCGGAAGAATAATTTGAATTGCACTCTTAATCAAATTTAATCTCTTTATAAAAACATTTCGTAAAACATGTATTAACATTTATTATAGATTTTATTCTTTGTAATATGTCCCTCATCTCCGACAGTCGGATCACATTAAACATATCTATATGGCATCAGCTTGGGTGTCCGCGGTGTCCGCAATGTTTTCTTGTGCCCTGATAAAACTGACGAAGTACCGAACTTTTCGCTGAGCGTCTTCGTAGCTCGGGCATCTCGAGTGGTCGACTTTAATCGGTGAAGTTGATTGAATAAGGGTTTGTATTCTTCCAAGTGATCCTGATAGTTCTTTACGCACATTAGAACCTTCATAAATTTCTTGTCGCTCGTGGTTCTTCATGTAAAAAGATTTATAGATAGTATAATAGAGATGTATATATAGTATATAGTAGATGTAAAAAGATGTATATAGTAGATGTAAAAAGATGTACATAGTAGATGTAAAAAGATGTATATAGTATATTGTAGAAAAGATAATAGACGTCTTTTTCTAAACTTTTTGATCGTCGTCGTAACTTTGCGATAATTCGACTTCTTACTCCCTGTAATCGAAGATATCAGGAAGATTAGATCCGTTCTTCGAACCCGAAGCTATTTCTTAAAAAAGGTAGCACTTACAATTAGTAAAATGGATACAACGAAGAGAAGCAACGTCAACTCGAAGGCCCGCACAGTTCTTATCTAATAGCAAACCTAGTTTTTAAGTTTTACCACCCTAATACTAACATTACATTGAGCGTTATTGCAGCTAGGAAGAAGTTCGATGTATACACCGCTAGACGAAGCGATCTGAACCTCGAATGTAAAACAGGAGCGGGAAGAAAACACGGAGTGTTTTCTAATGTAAATTGCCGCGAACGAGTCTCGACAAGGACGGCTTTACGAGGGGCATCGTAAAATCTGCGGTGGAAAAATAGCGCGAATGTGGCAAAAAGATCCCGGACGGGAAGGCTTCAAAGAGCGCGCGGCGATCACCGCAACTGCGTCGTTTTCAGAATCTAGAATGTGGGAGGCTGCCTCTCCTCCTCTGCCGTTATCGATACGATACGTAAGGCGTAATACTACTGCGTCGTTTCTCGCAATTCTCATGATTGGTCCCGTGTCGACAACGCCGACAGGGCCGTCGATCTCGAGTCAATGACACCGAGATCTGTGCCAATATCGCGGGCACGGAATTTTTAATTGGACATTCAGGAAGGAGAACGTATTGTCTGCGAGGTCATGTATCACTGGCATGGATTTGAGCGTCCTTGATACACCGGACTTGATTCAAAATCTTTTTTATCTTGCATAACATTCCGCTTCCTGAACTTCCCCCGCTACACACAGCGGACGCCGGTCAAGCGCCGTGAAAATGTACGACGATTTGTAAATATCGTTCGTTAAATTGTTAATTGTGCAACAGCAGAGCTGTATATTCTTTATGAATAACATTTCTAATCGCTTCTTTTATTTCGATATCTTTCATCGAAGTATATCTTTACTGTTAAATATTTCGTTTACCGATGGAAAATAATGTTCAATTCGCAACTACGTTAGATCAAATTCTCTAGAGATAATATGTAAAAGTTAAGATATCCAAAGTCAGCGTATATTCTTACATTCTCCAAAAAAACCTTTTTAAAAGAAGGTAACAAAAGCCGCCAAGTATAAGCGTGCGATCCGAATAAGAACTGTATGATTTATTTAGTTGGAAGTTTTAATTTTATGTTAACACAAAACGTTTCTACCTTCTCTACAAAAATATCTTATTTACAAAAGTAATGATCTCTATGTTCTCTGGAAAGTTATCTTCTCTACAAAAGTATGTCTTTTACCAAAGTGATATCAACGAATTGCGCCAAATATTGTATAATACTGACATTTCGAAGTCTTACGATGATCAAGTTCGTATTTGTACGCAAAGATGGGAACGAATACGTTCAAAATTACGTCAAGACATGAACGCGCGTATTGATTCGAATTGAATTTTTACAGAAATGTAACAATGCCGGGACCGAATGGTTTGAGAGATAACGTGACACGTCGCTTCCTGCGTCATCCTAGTCGGAAAAATTCGCGCTGCTGGAGTCACACGGCCCTGAGGGATTGCGCGTGGCACGCATGTTGACGATTGCACACGCCGCGCGCGTTGCGCTTGTCAAGCCGCTCGGAACCAAGCCCGTTCCTGGTGGGGAACGATCGATAAATTCGAAGCCGCGACGTGGCGAACAAGCACTCCGCTGAGTTATCTGTTCGAGACCTGAACCAAGTGAAGCGACAAGCCAGAGCCGACCAAGATGCCGGGACCAGGATGCGATAAATGCAAGGGTGAGTACGCTCTCAAATGCTTAATGGACTCAATGGACAGTGCGGATTTAATAGAGGATTTGACGTGACGTTTCCTCAATTGTTGCTGTTGCTCTATAAACGAGCTATTGGGGCACAGTGGGACGTTTGAGCGGAAAACAGATTTGTGCTCTTCGAGGAGATGTCACGCGATTGATTTATAATTATCATTCATTCGGCGGTGCGTGGTCAAAGGGTCAATTGATTAGTTACCGTATCATTCAAGTTCTTTGTTGAAACGTTTTATTTAACGCGACTTGTAAGAATTGAGACGGGAAACTTACAGTCGACCCAACTGGCTAGTTATTTTATTACTTTATTACACAACGTTTCGACCCTATTATTTTCGAGCCGGGCGCGAACGTATGCATGTATCTGATAACTCGACTCTGTCTTATTCGACGACGATGACTGACTTAGGTATCACTCGAAGAGGTCCCGAAGATAAAATAATAGGGTCGAAACGTTGTGTAATAAACTAACAAAATAACCAGCCAGTTGAGTTGACTATAAGTTTCCCGTCTCAATTTTTAATCATTACAATAAGCAAACCCTCCTTTCGACTTTTAAATAATTGTTAAACGTACGCGTCATCTAGAATTGTATCTCAAACTTGTGAATTCTAATTCCTCTTTAAATCTCGAGAGTGATTTTTTATTTTAAATTTATTACAGACAAGTGCCAGGACTGCAAATGCGGCGACAATTGCTCGTGCTGCGATTCCGGATGCAAAGGTAATATTTATATCTAGGAATTAACAGTGCACTTGCACACTCGCTGATTGTGCAATTCGCCGCTTGCCGGTCAGGCCACTAGCGGGTTGTTATTTTTAATTACAATCGGCACGTCGGAATGTCTTTCTCTTTCCGAAGAATCGACGCACGAGAACGCGCGGCGACTAACTGTACTTTTACATGTACATTTTTGTTTTTCATCCCGGACAATGACCGGCTAATGAACGTCGACTGGTCACACCCCTTAAACACCGTACATCACAATTCCACGAGACTCGTGGCGCAAATCCGTTGCGCATGACGCAATGGCGCGTAACGTTATGCGAAGCTTCTACGTCGCGTCGTCGGTCATTTCGATTATTATTACGTGATAAAACATGAGTCATGAAATTACTTCCCGGAACACAGTGCATCCTCTTCCGTTTTTCCTTTCGCTTACACGCGACCCCCGTTCTCTCTCGCCGAGTTTATTTTCACAATTTTCTATTTCACGTTTGAGGCTTACGTTGGCAAAAAGCAGTAATACTTTCATATTTTACGCGAGAAGTGAGAAGAGCCGACACGTGGTTTTTTACGAGTTGTTTAAAGTAGCTTATTCTTTCTCTAAAGTTCTATCGTGGATATCTGCTTTTTCAGAGAAATCTAAACCTGTTCCGTTTGTGAAAATATAATGTTAATAAATTATATTCTTCTTTTTACAGACCAATGTAGCTGCAAGTCGGGTGGAAAGTGCAACTGCAAGCCTTGCACCTGTTAATCAACAACCATGTCGAGGACAATCCACGTTGGAAGTGATAATTAGATCCTTAAGTGCCCGAGTAAATGCAACATGTAGCTAATATTCGGAATGTATCACTATCCATCTAAAATTTCACGCTTAGTGAATGTTAGAGATGCGTCGCGTTTTTGCTTTCTTGCTAGATAAGCAGTTAGTGTAATGAATTAATAAAATTTACTTCACGTACATTTGCTTTACTGTTAATATTCTTCCCACCTTTTTATACTACATAGGCTGCGTACCGCCAGTGCTGATATAATCTATACGTGACGTGCGCTATAGATTTTCAATACTGGCAGTGAATATCTGGAACATGGCCGTAATATAGAAGCTTTCCAGCTGAGAGTAATATAATTCACAACTAATTTTACCGAGAATACTTGTGCAAATTTAAAAGCAGAAAATGAAAGAGCAGTGCGATCTAAATCTTATCTTAATCTTTGAAAGTTGGAAGATCAATCTTTCAGCATTAGATTCAATTTTTGGACCTCAAGAGTCGCGCTTTCCTACGCATTAAAAGATTCTGAGTTTAAAATAGAAAAAGTCGTCATACAACCCATTCGATTTTTCTAAAGATTAATTAATCTAATCTTAATAATCTAGTTTTGGTGATAATTCGCGAGATAATGCTTATCGCTATACAATTTTAGTGGTACTCACGTTTCGCAATTCAACATACGATATCTCGCGAATATATTGCGACTGTTGTCGTATTCTTGTAATCAAGTACTTCTATTAAAATGAGATTAAAACCGACTGGAATGTAATTCTTTTCATTTATTTCTCCTTCAAATATTCTTTCTGCGTTAAATAATTCTTGTGACTAGAGTCCGCTACTTCGAGCGTCTTTCAATGTTTTGATATAATTTGCGATATCAGAAATAATTATACGTATCAGGCAAATTAATTTGCTGCTTCAATCATTTTTGTGTTTATGAAAACATTGTACTTTATTTTTCCTATGACAGTAACGTTTTAATAAAGAGAATTTTTTGCACCTGATTGTACGCGCGCTTCACTTAAACTTTATCAAAAATATTATATGAATGTAAACGTTTACAAATCCTGTTGATAAAACGGAATCACTAAACTAGAACGTAGCGAGTTTTAATTCCATGTGTATTATTTTTCTACATTAAAAAATCCTTTATTTAAAATTTTTGGTAATCTGTTCTCTAATTTTTATTCGTCTTTTGTTAATTTAATTTTGATATCTGATATTATAATATGATATAAGATTTGAAGCTCAGTGAGCTGGTAATATATCCCTAAGATTCGCCATATTTTATCCATCATTTTAAGTATTTTCGAAAATCTGATAGCATATTTAGTTTCAGCGATTTCGAGAAGCCTCGATATTAAAATTATCACGTAAATCTAGAAATCTTCTTCACACAGTGGATTACCACTTCACGCGGCACGAATAACGTACATTTGCCACATTGCGATCAATTAGTTTTACGGGTTCACGTAGAAAAGACTCTATTCGGGAAATAACGTTTTGAAGCTCCCGCGCGACGTGTGGTGCGCCCGGTGTAGCGAGTGCAGCGCGCAGAGTGCAGGGCGGGAGAACGCTCGGTCGCCGCGACGTGATTGGCTCCCGAGTTTGAAATATCGGAGTAGCGCAATTGCGCGCCGAAATCGCTAGTTCTAGGCTCGCGTCGGGACGATGTGGATTCGCGTTCCAGGCGATTCCGCGTTTCTCGCTTTCGTTGCCCCTCGGGAGACGGTTTCGCGTGCGAATACAGCGTACGAGTGCGCTCGGGATACCGAGCTTGTGAAGTGCAGTGTGAATACGTGAGCCGTGAGTGCCTGGTGCAGTGCATCGAGTTCCGGAGCGGCGAGCCAACCTCGCTAGAGGACGGAGCCAACCTCGCTAGAGGACGGAGCGCCGGGGAACCGCCATCCTCGCCATATTCTTGGATACGTTCACCCCGAAACGCAGCCAGGGTGCGCGGGATCGTCGCCAAGTATGTACATACGCATGCTACGAGTAGTCGGGGATTAATATCGAGGGGCGAAACGCGATCTCGCCGAGTTCGTCTCCCGACGCCGCCCCGTCAGAAATGGCTCGTCAATCGACGTCGAGACGCCGTCGTGTCGACATCGAAACCGCCGTATTTATAACTGGTCAACTGGTGCGATAAATTAGAGTAAGACAAGAATATATTTTCTCATTCTAGCTTACTGCGCTAGTTTACCAGTGCGGGAACAGAGGACAAATCTAATATCGTTTCCGCTGGGCGGAAAGGGCCGTACAATCGAGCGTCGCGTTTCTCGTCAATTCTCGAGTAATTGCCGCAAGTCTGTGGCATAATTATGAATTTGTGACCGGCGATTTCGATCGATCCGACGGGAAACTCGCCGCGGGATACTGTTTTTTCTTTTTATGAACGCGACAGATTCGTCAAGTGCGATTCGCGCGATCGTAGCGACGCTACGTGACGTTTCGCGAGCGGCCGGCGAATTTATCGGATCAATTTCGTGCGACCGTCCACGCGTCGGATTTTCCGCGACGCGAGGAAGCGTCGGGCGATCGATTGGACATACGTATGGTAACTGGGAACTTCTACGGTAACGCTTGTCCGCTACTGATCGACCCTCGGTAAACCGCGGCTCGCGCCGCGGTGGGTAATCGCGATTTCTGCATTCCATTCCGTCGGCATTTAACCAATCGCGGCGTTCACGATACGCGAGGGCGCGCCGGCGCTCGGCAGAACACTTTAAACGCGCTCTCGAGCCGATTCGCAATCGGAGGCTTGATCTAGGGATCAATTCTGCATTTTACACTGTAGCGAAAATGCTAAAAGTGAGTACAGCTGTGTCTCTTTCTAAAGAAAAGAACCATCTTCTTAATAAGAGAAACGAAGCCGCTCACTTCTAGCATTTTCACTATATTGTAACTTGTAAGACACAGAATTGACGCCCTACTCTCTAAAAGTCAATCAGTGGATTATCGCTGAAAACAGTTGGAAGTGTAACGCTGAATTGTTCATTATAACCGTGAATCAGCGAATATACACTGTTTTCAGTGATAATCCACTGATTGACATTTAGAGAGTAGGCCTAGCTCAGAGTCTCTCTGATCAAAGTCTGTTCAACAGGCCGGTTTCGGCAAAATGATGCGAGAGAGGAAGAAATATATTCCCTCTCGCTCTACATACAGCAAATGCGTTGTGTAGAGTGAGGGAATATATTTCTTTCGCATTATTTTGAAAGAAACTGGCCCGTTGGCCAGACTCTGATTAGAGGGAACTCTAGTCTAGCCAGGGTAGAACATAAAACTCCTAACATTATGACGTCATTGTGACTTTATTCATCAGTGAAGAGATTAACGTTAGTTCGATGCTACTTTGATCTCGTCGTGATTCATATTGTTCTACCCGCGAGGATCTTTTCTTCTAGCGTGAACTCGTGAAAAGTTTTATCGACCGATATTGAATTTTCCAATGAAATTTTTTCACGGGTTCGCGCCAGAAGACAAAAGATTCACGATCGAACCCGAGGTGTAAATCTTCTCGGGATATCTGTACCGCGTTTCGAATATTTCGCACGGCTAAACGAAGCGAGAAGCAAGTTCAAGCTTGTTCAAGCTTGTTCAAGCGCGCTCTTCATGGTTTCTGATAATTAGAGAGGCATAGACGCCGTTGGCGATAATTATGATGTGAATGTCGACTTTTATATTGTACTTTTTACATCTCGATATGCTACTCTTCCTCGATTCGAAAGCGTTCTCGCAGCGATATTGTAACGCCCGTCGCGGTTATTACAACGCGATGACGGCAAATCGCGGCGAACGGACTAAATGAACAATTAGCCGCGCTTACAAAACCGACCGGGCGAATATTTTCGCATCTATTTATCGGAGCGTTCGCGCAAACTATTATCAAATCGAAATCTCACGTTTAACGAGACGTGAAAATAATCTCTGCTCGCTAGACTAGCGATCAACAAATCAATAGAATTCGGAGACAATTTTATAATCGAAACGTTCGCCGTTTCGGAACTTTGCGGAAAGGTACACTGTAAAAAAAAATATGTAAAATTACATGCATAATAAGTGTAGCGATTACACTATTAATAATGGAAATATATAAATGTATGTACTGTTACAAACAATTTTTTTTACTCTTTGTTGTGTAAATACTTGTTTATACACGATGAAAAATTACAGAACATTGTACAATTTACACAATCAAAAGCAAGCAGTTTACTTATTACATGAGGTAATGGTTACAAGAAGTAAATTTACTGACGTATGTAAATATACACCTCTAATAGATGGTCCCAACATTACCCACTATAATAGTTGTAGTTTTACATGTAATTTTGTTACAGTGTACGTTTAGGCTGCGATCAAGCTGCCGCTACAAATGTCTCGAATCGTCTCTTTTCTCCTTTATTGAAAGAAAGGAAAAGAATACTTGGGAGCATTTGCAGCGGCAGTTTGACCGCAGCCTTAATTAAGTCGTCGGCGGCGGAGAAGCACATTTCTCGTTTGTTTTCGATGGGACATCAAACACGCTCGCCTCTTTCCCCGAGCGAGCGATTATTTTAGATAATACGATCTCCGCGTGTAATTCTCGCGAATTTTTAACAGCCGCGCAAAGTAATGCAATTATTTTTGAAGAATCGGAATTAATGTCGATTGCGGATTTATATCCCGGATTATCTGCCGTTTGTTTTGCAATACCGCGATTATTATTACACTCTTTATTACCCGTCAAATGTTGTAACAGGCCGTACGGCACAACAGATCAATTAATAATTTAATCTTTATATATAAACTGTCGGGTTACTGCGGCGTTGTACACATTTTGGATTATTACCCGATAGAGAGCGGATCGAATGATTTTTGCTGCAATATAAATACGCATCGCATTACTTTATACAGAGACCGCGCGTCCCGTATCGCATATATATATATTTTAATGGTATTAGGAATCAAATCAGTAATAATGGCGTCAATATATCGGGGTTATCCACGGTTCTCGCGTGATAAACAGTTGGAAATGCGATTTTTGCGCGTACAAAGTTTCAATAACATTGCATCGAGCCAGCTTTCAACCGCATAATCACATTTATCCCCCGATTAAATTCCCACGAGTCTCAATCTGAGAAAATTTTTACCTAGAGCTTCAAATTTCAATATAAAATTTCTTTTTACTCTCTCCGCTCGTTTCACAATTTTCGTCGCCTCTCTTCCTCCTCTCCCCTAAGTATAAATTTAATATTTTAGAAGCCTGTAATCCCGATTATCGGTTTGTTCCTTTTAGAACGTGCTCGAGAAGGACCTAAACCCTTGGTCGAAACGTCGCACTGTACATCTGTTTCTTTTATTTTTTAAACATGTGCCAGTCAAAGTCGACTATACTTATTCATTGTTCAATATGTAATTTGATATTTGAGTTTAAATGTTTCAAGATGAAAATTGCCGAGGATATCGGGAAAGAACGTCATCTGATTCGACGATGTCGTCGAGTTTAATCGAGAGTCGCGTCAATCGCGAGTCGAGTCAGTTTTCAACCTAAGTATAAATTTAATATTTTATTTGATATTTGAGTTTAAACGGTTCAAGATGAAAATTGTTGAGGATATCGGGAAAGACGGTTCGTGTCATCTGATTCGACGGTGTCTTCTAGTTTTAATAGAGTCGCGTCAATCGCGAGTCGAGCCAGTTTTCAACCGCATAATCGAATTTATCCCTCGATTAAATTCCCATGAGTCTTAATCTGGGAAAATGTTTACCTAGAGCTCCGAATTTCGATATGATTTTAATAAAATTTCTATTTATTTTGCCCTCTAAGACGGACTCCCGCTCGTTTCACAATTTTCGTCGCCTCTCTCCTTCCTCTCCCCTAAGTATAAATGTAATATTTTAGAAGCCTGTAATCCCGATTATCGGTTTGTTCCTTTTAGAACGTGCTCGAGAAGGTCCTAAGCCCTTGGTCGAAACGTCGCACTGTGTATCTGTTTATTTTATTTTATTAAACACGTGCCAGTCAAGATCGACTATACTTATTCATTGTTTAATATTTTATTTGATATTTGAGCTTAAACGTTTCAAGATGAAAATTGCTGAGGATGTCGGGAAAGAACGTCATCTGATTCGACGATGTCTTCGGGTTTAATCGAGAGTCGCGTCAATCCCTCAAGTCGATATAAACAAGAAGTCGGTGGAGTCGCGGCAACGTGACCGCGAGTCACCGTTGCGCCTTCAATTGATAACCCGATTAATTATGTATTCGGACTTCGGTGCGCAAGCAGGCACTTGGCCAGGTCAAACGAGGGTGGCGAGCCGTCCGGAATCCGGCATGCAAAGTGCGGCTCGCGTGCGAAGAGCCGGTTGCGCGACCGAACGTAGCGTTTTCGCTAAAAGCGCTTAAATTTATAATGTCGGCCGGCCGTTTATCGGCTCGCAGCCC
Source organism: Vollenhovia emeryi (assembly GCF_000949405.1). Lineage (NCBI taxonomy): Eukaryota > Metazoa > Arthropoda > Insecta > Hymenoptera > Formicidae > Vollenhovia > Vollenhovia emeryi. The sequence continues at coordinate 769,961 of NW_011967172.1, forward strand.
CGCTCGCAAACGCGGCGAATTTAAGGACGCCTCCCCGAAGGGGGGGGGGGACGAGGCTCTCGTTCGCGCGGGACATTTACATTTATCGAAATATCGGCCGCGACCCCGCGACGATCGCCGACTCTTCCTTCAAACACTGTCGAACTAGTCCGGTAAGTTTACTAAACTAAATCCAAGACAGTCTGCCAAAGACTAGTTCGCGACGAACTCGTGCCTCGACTGTTTGTCCAAGCTACTCCTACACTGTTCTTGTTGATGTTACTAAATATGTTTAGTTAGCAACATTTCTTTAGTTTAAATACATATATTTTTAAGTTAAACGTAGAATATATATATATATTTCTTTTATTCAACAAGCGCTTTTCTGTAAATTAACAAATATTTGTTTGGCAGTCGTTAACCGCAGCCTTTAATTGAATTAAGAAATAACTTCTTTAATTCGACACTTTTTTTTTCTCCGTGTACATACGTGGGATGAGTAACGCGGTTGTTAGGGACACTTTTAAAACGAAACGAGAAAAATTTGACGCTCTAATTTTCAATCCGAGATATACTTTCCATTATTATTCCCAGTTTCTTCTCGTATTATTTTCAATCGGCCGGCGAGGATAAACGTCCTGCGGTTTATGAACCGAAGAAGAGATCAAGCTTGCATTTATACCGCATTATTTCTGGAATGACCCAAGTTCTCGATACACGATATAAATACCGGTTGAGAAAAGAATAAATTTTTCAAAAAATATCTATCCGGCAATGGAAAGGTATTCGCTATGTTTAAACGTACAAATATATCCAGCGAAATTTGACAGCGTCTTATTACGTTCGCTGTGATCTCGTTAAGCCCTGCGCATAATAGGGAAAAATGCTAGGAAAAGGAATAAATGAAATACTAAAAACGGAGAGATTAAATATAACGCCCGATAAAACAGAATAAAATACTATTATAGAGACAAATGTAGGAAATGTCGGTCATAATCCAAAATATGTATGTTCTTAGCTTATGAATTTATAGTATAGTAATTTATTAACTTCAGCTTTTACAGCCAAGAAGTGGACTTGGTTTATGCTCTTAACTCATTCATTCTTGCATACTTATTTTCATCCTTGCATGTTGCGACTAGTATTTCTAATTGCTTTATTTACTTAGTTTACTTGTATTTGAAACCCAAATTTAACAATTCTAAGCTTAGCTTTAGTCTATGTTAAATTTTTTGCCTATTTGTACTTACACCTGTATGGATCTTATATTCCTTATTAATACTTCTCGTTGTCTTGCACATTCGGGAGCACTCGGGAAGAGGGCGTGCGACGCGATTAAGACGTAGCTCCGAAAAGCGAAGTCCATTTGCGCGAAGTCCTCTCCCGCGCCGTTCTTGCCACGAATTCCGCAACGGGAAGAGAAGTAATGGGAAGTTACAACTGTCCTTCGCGTATCGTGCGCGCGGGCAGGAGAGAGAGAGAGAGAGAGAGAGAGAGAGAGAGAGAGAGAGAGAGAGAGAGAGAG
>NW_011967172.1:772045-825144 GCF_000949405.1 Vollenhovia emeryi
GAGAGAGAGAGAGAGAGAGAGAGAGAGAGAGAGAGACGCGGCGCGCGGAAAATTTGTAAAGAAATTCGACGGGCGCCGAGGGAGCGGCAACTCTTCTCGCAACGTCGCGGGAGTCGTTAACGGCACCCCGTGCGGCTTTAAGAACCAATATTTTCATCATTGTCAGCACTTTTATGACGCCGTCGCGCTCGCGGAGGAAAACGGGCGAGAGGGAACCGCCGTCGCCGGGATTTTTATTCGGACGGGCCGACCGAAATCTATCGGATCTCGCAGGTGATTTTTTTTTCACAACAATAATCCCCCCATCGAAACACTCGCGTGGACGCGGAGCTCGGCGACGCGCCGGACGCAGGCTCGCAGGTGACATCGTTAGCGCCGAGGGCGCGATACTCGGCATTGTGTCACGGAGTGCGTCCCGAGTGTTGGTTTATTGTTATCCGCACCCCGGTGGGCAGACCTGGCCCTGCATATTTAAGACGGCCCATTAGTCGTTCGAGCCGCCAAACGTCGCCGGGTCCTCGCTCCGCTGCGAACCGCGAATTTGCCCGACGTATTCGACGATAATTGTGCCGCGCGCTGCCGGGCGGCCAAGCAGCGAACGCGGGGTGATTGATGATTATCCTTCGATCTAATCAATCAATTCAACTTGGCTGGATGCGCGAACAATGTGACGCTCGTTAATCGATCGAGGCGAAAGGGTTCAAACTAATAATACGCTTCTGGCGACGCGCGCGAAAACGCCGGAAGTGGAGTGTCCATTTTTATCCACTCGTAATTGGAGCGGTACGAGCGGACTCTCAGACTGGACACTTGTCTTTCGTTCATATACTATTGTCTTCGCGTGTCTAATTTTAATTGTTTCTCACGTACTTTTAGTTCGCCAGCATTAGCGCTTAAATTTTTAGGGATCCGGTTTGATCTCGTTTGCGACTAGAGCAAGTATAATCGAAGGTAAGATTTGAAACGGAAATTCGACCGCGAGGAACTTTCATCTTAATCCGCACGATGACGATCGGCCATACGTCGTCCTCGCGGGGAAGCCTGGTGCGCCGTACAAATCGGGATCGCGGGGAGAATGCGGCAATCTTAGCGGCCGAAAACGCGCGGTGGGCGGACTCATTAAACTTTTCGTCGTTTCGTCCTTCGGAGAATCGTGTCGGGAGCAACGGCTCCCACGGGAGCGACGGTGCGGCGCGATTATACCGACCGCTCCACTTCGGGGGAGAGGGAAGGATTATACGGCCGCGGCGTAAAGAAGAAGGGGTTAAAGCGCACACCCCGCCGTCGCTCTCTTTCTCCGTCTCTCCTCCCCTTGTCACCCTCCCTCGCCGCCGGAGAGAATTCGAATGCCCGAACGAGGGAGGACTCGGCGCGAGGAAGGAGCCGCCAAGGAGAAAACGAGAGAGGATCATCTCATCCGACTCGCCCTCCTCTCTTCCTCCTCCTCCCCCTCGCAAAGCTATCCCGTTTGTTGCCTTTGTCGCGGCCGTCCGCCGGGCCCAATCGCACGAAATTAATGTCTCGCCATTATTAGCAGAAGTTAGCCGACTGCGAAGAAGTTGCCACGCCACGGGTGTACTTGCGGACGATGGCGGGCAGGGGGGATAAAAATAGAGAGTCGAGTGGAGTTATAACTTCTTCGCTTCTGATCGCGCGCGTTCCCGTTGTCGCCCCGTGTTTCTTCGTTAATGCAATTGCCTGTCGGCGAGAGAGGTCCTCGGATGAGATGACACACGGGACTCGCGTCTTCTCCCCGACCGGAATTTCGTCCGACGCTCTTAAAGCCGTATCACGCTATTGCGAGGGAAACCGGGAGGGAAAAACGCGAGAGTGCTTTAGTACTTCTATGGTATTAGGATACTATTGCAATAATTTAATTGTCCAGTTTTTTTTCCAGTGCGTTGATTGGCCGCAGGATAGAAAACTTCTCGATACCCGAGGACTTTTCTACCCTGCGACCAATCGACACGCTTAAAGAATTGTCGTGCGACAAATGTAGTACCAGCCTTAAAGTTAGGGTTGGCAAAATTCCACATTTTTTCGATAAAGTCCATGCCAGTGGTAAAAACCGGTATTTTCCGGAAAAAAAACCGACAGAAGCTGGTCTTTTCTATTAAAACCGATAAGTAGAAAACTTTTAGAAAACACTGCAGAAAAGTATTGTTTCCCGCATAAACTAAAAATTAATATAAAATTTAGTATCTCCAAAGTTCTCGTTTCAAAAATATGTTTTAATTTCAATAAAACAATTTTTTTAACTAAAAACTTATTTCTTTTTAAAGTAGTGATTAATATGATTTAGTATTTAAAACAAACATCTTTTTCATAAACACTAAAAAAATAAATAATATTTATATAAATATATTTTAATTAAGTATTAATTATTTTTATAATTTTTGCCAATTTATTCCATTGGATAAAGTCCGGGACGGTAAAAACTGGAATTTACCATGGTTTTTCCCGTCCCCTGGATTTTTCCAGCCAACCCTGAATTGGTATCAGTGCAGTTCGAGAATATAAACGAAATATTCTTTTCCGGTTTATTAACTTTCTGCAAGACAGTCCTCGAAAAATAGACGCGAAGATAACATCTTTATACTGCTATTGCGACAAATATTACCACACGCCTCGGTGGTCGAATTGGTGAGACGCTCGTCTAGAGTGTAGGGAAGTCCAGGTTCAAGCCTTGGCTGAGATAATATTTTTCGCAATAAAATTTTCTTTATTATTAAAAATGCCAGATATGGTCAAGAAAATACTGAAGTTGTTAATTTTATTAATATTTAAATGACTAGAAATGACAAAAGCTTACTTAAATTCTAATTACTAAGATTAGAGATTTTATCTTAAAAGTTGGTGTATACAAATGTATATTTCTAAATTGCAAATATTCATTTACTATGAATCTATAAGAAGTAAAGCACACTGCGCTTCGAGAAAACTATCGGCATCGCGGAAAACAGGACTCAACTGTTCGATATTAACGACATTCGCGCTGGTAACATCTCTTTTTTAAAAAGGGAAACTTAATCGAAAGTAGCTTTGGTAGAAAATTAAAAAATTAAACATTTTCAAGGCTGTTCCCTCTTGCGGAGAGTTTAAAAATTTGGAATGTGGAATCGAAAAAGATTGCTCGGTTACCCACGATAGAGCCTTAATGCTCCGGCGAGCGGGTACGCGGCGACTCGCCCTACCATCCGTATCAATTTCAAGACGAAAGCGCTTACATGGCATAACGATGAACATTTCCTCCCAGTGTTACGTCCTCGTGGTACGGAAAAATAACGGCGCGAGTGTCGTAATTAAAGCGCGACGTCGGAGAGCGTCTCGCTCGCCCCTTTTCGCGGTGGATAATAGACCGAGAACCGGCCGTTACCGTAAATTCTTAATCCGAATCGGCGGTAAAACTGAAAGTTAACCAAGTTCGGTACCATTAGCCGTAACAATGCCCGCAGTAAGTTCTTACGGTAACGATGCTGTAACGACGGTTTCCGGAGCGTGGCAATCTCTCGCGATAAAGTCACCGATGGGACCTACAAGAATTAAACTCGCCCGAAGGGGTAGATCGGCGACGGTGCGGCAAGCGTCGAATGCGTATTAAATTTTCAAGTCCGCGAGTTTAATTGTCCCGATGGCGAAACGCCGGCTGAACGAGGAATCGCGGGGCGATTGCAACTTTCGCCAAATTTGTTAAAAGTTCTGCAAATATTTCAACAATATTGGGAGAGACAATTACAAATATTTAACGCGCAATCCATTCAAAGAGAAATATAAATTAAGTAAGAATCATATCGTCCCAATTTCAAACGACGGTCCCGATTTCAAACGGCATCTTCTCTATTCACGCAATTATAAATTGTACGTTTCTGTCTTCACTGCTATTGGTTATAATTCAAATGGAAACGATCCTGTGTGAAAGGACACGTGGAAAAAATTGGCTCGCGCCATCTGACGCGCGATTAAGAGTCGTTTTGCAGCCAAGGAGATTGACGCAAGACCCCGGAAGGGCTTTCCATTCGCGGGAACGAATGAAATATGCCAGTATCCAGTTTCACGGGATAATCGCCGCCGGGTCCGAGTTCGGATCGCAGCGGATTACCCGCGGTGGAAATTAGTCAAAACCAACAAAGGCCTCGGCGACCCGCCGCGCCGCGACGCCCGGCATTCGGCGTCCGCAAACCTGGCTGAATCGCGCGATCGCGCAATTCCGCAAACGGGGCGATTCGAGCCTTCGGACAAAAGATGTAATAATTCCGCCCCTGTTTTCCACCGCGCGTCGCCGCCTCCCTCCCTCCCTCCCACCCCCGGACCACCGTCATCCTCCCCGTGACGTTTCCCCGACCCTCGCGAGAAACCCTTTGTTTGCAAGACAAACAAGAATCGTTTGCTCGCAAGAGTCAGCGTTGGCGGAGGTTGGAGGACCGATTCCCTTTCTCTCGCTCTTTCTGCCGCGGGAGGACGGAATTTTAATTACGGAAATATTACCCGCGACCGCGGATGTAATTGCATTAGCCGCGATTTCGGAGCGGGGAATCGGCGGAGGTTCGACGGAGCCGGGACCTTCGATATCGCGCGATCGATGAGCGTATTTTTTATGGGCAAAACAATTTTTTTTCTCTTTATTTTTTACAGCTCACCGCGGACCGAGCGAAAAATATCGGCGCCCTCGTGACGGAATGGTTTCGCCCGTTTTTAATACGTCAACGGCGCGAAATGTCGCCGATAAGCCGGCCGGAGCGATATCGTAAACATTTTAATTAAAGCCGGCGAAGGATATTTAATTTCGAATAATTAATGGTCGTCCGTCGAAATTCATGCGTCCCCGACAAAAGCCATCGCCCTCTCGATTACTCTTGATTTTCATTACACGAGTCAACAGCCACGAGGCTGACGGCTATTAAGCGCCCTTTTTTCCGCCCCCCCTCTCTCCCCCGCCACCCCCTCCCGCTGCTCCGAAACGAACTTATGGATTCTCGGGGGCGAGCGCCCCGGAGATTCAAATACGGGCCGCGACACGTTCTGTCCTGCGCTTTTGTAAAGACTGGTGCCGTCGAACCGTGAAACAATCCGTGTGCTCCGTAATAAAAGAATCTTCGATCGAGCGTCGCTCGGACGATGCCGCGCGTGAAATATCGCTCTCTCCTTGAAGAGCCAATAGCCGCGTTCGGCGGAGAAAGTTGCTCAGTGCAAGCGCTTCGCGCTGATTGGGTTATACTTTCACATCTGTGCTGTGATAAAACCATGGAGTCTGTCTAAAGCCTTGTGTCCACGATCCAAGAATTGTGTCCAAGTTCTAGTTCCAAGAAATACGTAGCCAATCAATCTGCAGCTTTTCCATAAAAGATACAGATTGATTGGTTGCACATTCCTTGGAACTAGAACCTGAACACAATTCTTGGATCGTGGCCACAAGGCTTAGGCCCGGTCTACAATGAGTTGTTAGTCGTTAGTCAGAAGTCGGAACTATATGTCGGTCCTTTTTCTTCCACCCAGAAAGGAAAAGGATCAACATATAGTTGCGACTTCTAACTAACGACTAACGACTCATTGTAGACCGGGCCATAAGGAGACCGAATTAGACTTGATTACGTCACCGAACGTGGGCCGGAAAAACAAGAAAACGCGCGCGGTTCCGCGCGCGACTCGGCCGGAAGAAATGTACAACGATGTGGCGACATTTACGTCGTCGATCCTTTTTATCGTATTTACGCAGCCGTGAAACCCGATCTCGCGTGCGACCGGCCGAAGGATGAACAGAATGGCGGCGCGGGGGAGGGGGCGCGCGTTTTCGAACCGCGCGCCAATTTTCTTTGAACAACGGCCCCGCGTCTTTCGCTCGCGCGCGGACAATGCGCGGCGGATTCAATAAAACCGCAACAATAAGGGTGAAAACTGCGAGACTGGCGCAGGCGAGGAATAGGGAGATCCGGAGAGGGGCGGGAAGGGGTTGGGCGCGGCAGCGAGTCGTACCGGCGCGAGAATGGGAAAGCCGAGGGGTAATTTGAATGAAGAGACAAGAGACAATGCGTGGGCGAGGCGCCCGGAACAGAACGGAACGGTGCGCCGCGGGCGGGGAGGAGGAAGTATTCTGGCGGTTAGGCGGCGGGTGGGGTCCGGGGGTGGGGGAGGATGGGCGAAAACAACCGCGGAATCAAATTAGACACAGCGGCGGAGTAGGCCGGGAGGGAGGGAGGGACGGGGGGAACGAGGGCTAAAGGGTGAGCGGCGCGGCGGGGTAATTATATTTACAAGTGGCAGTTCTCGAAAACAAAGGACCCCGAGATTGCTCGATTCATTCAAGAACTCCCGCGGAAGAATCGCCCTCCACCTCCCCCCCGTCTCCCCTCCCTCTCCGCGTCCCTTCGAGAGCAAAGTCATCGTCGAGCGCGCCTGGGGGGGGGGTGGTCTGTCTAATGTCACGTGGAAAAGAGCGATCCGATCTGGGCTGGCGAAATCCCGAGCGGTGAAGTCGCGGAGATCTTTCAGTCGCGTGTGTCGCGTTTCAGCTCGATTATTTCGAGCCGCGCGAATGCAACGCAATCGTCATTTATGCGAAGATACTCGAGACGATCGTCGTGCGCGAGCTGGCCGGAAGTTCCCGGAATTAAGTCCGCGATCCGGTTGGGATGCAAATGAGATTCGCGTGGATGATTACTCCTGCCGCCACGTGGATCTCAACTAGGAGCGAATTACGTGAAAGATTGCCCGTTATTGACCCGATTGCAAATCGAATGAAACAACAGAGCTAAGATTGGTCTTTGTTACATAGTTCTGGGCGAATTTCCACTCTTAAGCCCGTATGGGACTACGGATTGGGATCGAGACTAGAAATTTGACCAGAATAAAGTTTACTAATTTCAAGTTTAGTGACTTTTACTCTAATTGGTCAAACTTCAATCTAATCTCAATTTCAATCCGTAGTCTAATACGGTCTCAATTGTTATTCCGCTCGCATTGCTATACCGAGTTGACTCTCGGAGATTTGCTCTTTTTAAAAAAAAGCTCCTTTATACTAAATTTCTATTAGAGGAGAACTGACTTCTACTACATCTCGTAACGCTTCATTGATTTAACAATAACAATCTCTGCAATAATATCGTCCAAATTGCAACGTCAAATATCCCGTCAAATTGAACCTTTGGCACGCAACACACGCCATTAAAAGTCTGATTGTCATGCATAAAAAGTGCTTCCTTTTCGCGACACAATATAAGTTCGCCTTTCCCACTTATTCTTTCCTCTTCTCTTCAACAGTTAAATAATTTATTTCCGAATGTGTTACGAGTTGCGAGTCGCGGCCGATTGAAAAAGTGCTCGCCGCTCGAGAGCGAGGGAAAGGAACGAGGACAGGTAACGAGGTTCTTCGCCCCCGTGACTTTTTCAAAGGCTTCCCCGGCGTTTCTCGCGACGAAGCCTTTGAACCTCCCCGGGCGCCTTTCTCGCCACGCGGTCGAATATTCTTTCCCTTACGCGAAAGACCATAAAGCAATTAAGTGGTATTTGTTCGCCTAGTTCCCGCCGAGATTACCTGAGCCTCGCGAGCAATGACTCGAGCTGATCAAATTACTTTTTGCGAAAACGCCACGGCCGCTGAGAGACACGCAGTCTCGTCTTTCTTCGCACGAAAATCACTTTAGCTCGAGATTTCGATATTTGCGGTTCAACTTCCGTTTCTGTCGACGTTAAATGGATGTCTCTAATTGTGCCTCGATTGCATGATTTTCAGGGTAAATTTTAAAATTACCCTGGCATTTTACAAAGATAAACTAAGATTATAAGATGAAGTAATGTCCATTGGACATCAGTAGGCATTGGTGTACATGATTTTGGTCCGCGGTTTTCCCCCTCGATTGATATACTTGGAATATCAATACCGCGACGAAAGGACAGTGGGTGTTGCGACAGATAACGGTAGCCCTTTTTCTTTCAAACCGTACCGATATATTAACCGATAATCGTCGCTATCGCGAAGCGTCGCGGTGTCCGGTCGTGGATTTCGTGTCGATTCACCCGGCGCGTCCTTTTTAAATCCACACCCCTTTCTGTTACGTACGAGCGCGACGACAGTCGTCGGGGAAATTGTTTGTCCGACTGACGACATTTTCCCCCTCGCCCTCGCCCACCCTCGCGCAAGATAGACGACCCTTTTCACATATTTTCATACGTATATACATCCCGTCCCGCGCGGAACAAAGCAAAATGAAAAGATAGTTCGGATGCTTTGACTTCCGCTTACGTATGCATACTTTCGCGCGTACCGTTGTTACGTTATTCGCCTCTCTATAGCCGGCGAACAATAAGTATCGACTGAGAGACGCGTGAGCGACCGCCGACACTCTTGCCCCTCTCCCCCTCCCGCCCGGAAACTGTACAAAAGCGCGACAGGAATCCTTACTGAAATCTACTAATAAATTCCTCGAATCCACGCGCCTCGCGTCACGGCTACTCAATCCATTTATTCGACGACGTACCCCGAGTCGAAATTTTGGTACTATTTTGATACTTTTCAGGATAATTTACACCTAAGTACTTAGCTGATTTACACACTTACATAGACCAGCAACAGCCTACAAAATTAATTTTGACTTCTGAACTAAACAACCAGATTTAGCAATTAACGTTTATAAAAAAAGACAAATTATGGAAACACAAAATATTAGAAAAATAATTGCTTTTTTTTCTAGGCTGCTTATTTCATGATATTTAATTATGTCCTGGCATAGAAATTGATGTTCTTCTGGCATCCGCTTTAAAAACAGCTGCAAATTTTCGACTTTAGCTTTCAGCAACGGTAGTCTATTAGTGTATGCTTGTTGCTCTGGTAATTGGATACTTTTTGTATATTTTTGATGACTTAGGTAAACGTAGATTAGTAAATGTATACCACATGAGTCCATATATGAATTCAGAAGCCTTTAGAATACCAGATGTGTCATATTTAAAACAACACTATGGAATATAGGAACTTGAGGTGTTTCAGCACTAAACGATGCAAGTTGGCCTAAATTGCAATGTGTGCGTCAAAACTGAAAAGTGTCAAAAAGTGACTTAGGGTGTTTCAGCAATACACGATTCAATTAGTCAAGTTTCAGTATTAGTCGAAAAATCACTATTTTCGTCAAAAAAAACCGCTCGACAATCTACCGCTAGCAAATCAATGACTGTGTCCAGCAGAAGTTAGCGCTTGCTAAGTGCTTTGCGCTCATTGGATTATACTTTCAGATCTGTGCTGAAATAGAGCTATTCTTCTAGATCTATCCAATCAGCATAAAGCGCTTATTAAGCGCTAACTTCTGCTGAACACAGCCACTGCGAATGGCGAATCGCGCGCGGCGAATCAGCGGATTTTCCCCCCCGTACCATAGTATAACTAGTATGTCTACTCTGTCATCTGTTTTGCGCATCCGTCATTTTTTTGGTGGAGCCAATGAGAAGGATGTTGTATATGAGGTAGTGTGAAATCAATGTTACAGTGTGACAGGATTTTATACCAAAAACATGGCGGAATACCACGTGATCGAAACTGAAAAGATCAAAGGACCGACAGAGGGTGGGCGTACCAGTTATACTACGTCCATACTATTCACGAATATACGAATCGCGGATAGCGTGGCCGCTAGCTTTATGCGCGTGAAATCTCGCGTCGAAATAAAATTTATTTGGCCGCGTTTCGCGGTGAAATTTATTTAACGGGCCCGGGCGTCGATTAATAATGGCCGGGAAATGCGCGCGCGGATTAATTACGACTGATGCCTAAGTCGGGGCACGGTCGTTATCGGTCGGGCGCGACAGAACGGGGCGCGAACGAATAAAAGGGCTTTTTACCGCGCGGAAACGCGGAACAGCGCGCGCGGCGCGAGAGCTCGGACATTTGATGACGCGCCCCTCGCCGCCGCCTCCGCCCACCCCCGATGCGACGCGGCGTTATGGAATTTTTGCGAAACGGCTTTTTTTAATTGATGCAATTCAAAGCAGCCTCCGGTGCCGCCTGGCACGCTCGTAAAACTTTCCGCCGCCTTTCACGCGCCCAGCGGCGCGCGCGCGCGCGCGCGCGCCGCCGCGGGTTCGAAGGCGCCTCGGATCCTTCGCCCTCGTCGCGGAAAAACACTTCGGCGAGGGCACTCCTGGGACGCATCGAGCTTCCTAGGAAGCTGTTCCGCCGTGCGGAATTACGCCGGTCCTTAGGCGAGTAACCCTAAGCGCTCTCGTAATCTCGCTCGCGGGAAATCTCACGCGGAAGCGAAACGACGATGTCGCCCTCCCGATTGCCGCGTCAATTAATCCGATCGATTCCCGCTCGTTACATTCACCTTCTTTCATTTCGTCAAATAGTTTTCATTTAATTGTCGTAAGAATGCCGTTGTACTCGCACCAATTACTATTGAATATACTGTCAATCTCTTCGGACAATTTTTTCAGCATCGCGCGCAAATGAGAATCTTAGTCACGATAAGGGCACCGGCCTCGCGCGATGTCGTCGGCTCGAAGAAATGCGTGTAAAATTGCGTTTCCTGATTGGAAGGACGCGATAGCGCCGCGGGTTTTCCGGCATTAACGAAAAGCGGTGCCCCACAACCGAGTTCCGCTCGTCCCTTCCCCCTTTTCTCGCCCCCTCGCTCGCTCTTGGCATAATGAAAAGCTTAGCAGTTGGTTTAACTTGGCTGAGGATTAAGTTTACCTCGTTTCAAGGGTGCCAGAGCAGCGTGGAATTTCTACCTCTTATTTTTCCACCTCCTCGCCCCGGCGCTGGAAAAGAGCGCGCGGTAGGTATTTCTTAATTAGCAGCAAGTATCTCGTCCGACGGAAGTTGCCTTATTAATTAATATTACAGAAGAGAGACGCGATGGGAAGGGAGGGGGCGCAAAGAGTGAGAGAGGAGGGGAGCGAGGGTAAGAATATTTTCTGCGAAACGCGACGCTCGCTTATGCGATTACGCGGTCAAGATAGCCGTCGGATTATTCTCGTTAGAGTGAAAAAAATAACGCCGTACAACCGCGCGGTGTGTACAATCGCGGAATGCGATGAATAATCATGGAATTCTACGCGACGCACGGGCCGAGATAAAATCTCGCGCTGTATGTAAATGGTAACCGAGACTTAAATACAAGCCGAAGTGTCGCGTGTTCTCGAGGGATACGCGGCGAGATATGCTAATCCCGGTTAAACTTAAGCCTGAGGAACGCTAGAGAAGTTGCGAAGCCGCAAGGCGATGACCTAAATAGAATGGCTTTACTTTTAGCTCGCCGTTAGTGCTTATATAACGGCATCGGTATCGCGAGATAAATTCTCACGTGTCCGCGGGAGGGAAACGCCAGGCTTCTTAATTTTACGGACTTCTCTCACGAAGCACTTTTCTTATTTCGAGCTGGTCGCGCGCTTTCGCGCGACTCGATATCGCACGAGGCAGATCGTCCTGTCGCGTACACGTCACGCGGAACCGAGGGGTAAACCGCTGAGGGCATTGTGGTTTACAGATATGCGGCATTACTGGGCATTACTATAGGCATTACTAGGCATTTTTGGGCATTAGCTTGGGCATTGGGTCTAGCTGGGGCATTATAAGGAGAAAATAAGATAAAATAAGATAATAAAATTAAGCCCACTGGGCATTAGTGGGCATTGGTGTACAAGATTTTGGTCTGCGGTTTCCCCCTCGCGCGGGACCAATCAAAACCACTCACCCCGCGTCACTTTCGCCACATTGTTCCGGCTACTCGTGACGGCCGCTTAATACGGCCGTTAACGAGCTCGCAAAGATAAATTCGCGTCTCGAGAAGTGTCATTAAGAAAAGGGTCGAATGTGCTCTGCGGTGTATCGCCAGGGCCGTCCGAAGGAGCGGTAAAACGATCCGACGTGGAAAGAGGGCAGGCCGGCGCGGAAGAGAGAGCAGCTCTTAAAGAATACGGTCTCTCGGAGCGGATATTCGGCGAGTTAACGTCCCCGAGAGGGGGAGGGGAGCGCGGAGAAAAGTGAGCGAGGGAGAAGAAAGAGTGGCGCGGTGTCGCGGGACGTTTTAATAAACTGAGTTGGCCAATCAAAGTGGGAGTTAAGGAGCTTTCTTGTTTTTTAACGGTCGTTTTTACGCCCGCTTAAATCACGCGCCGCCGCTGCGCGCCGTTCGGCTCGCGAAAACGACGGGGCGGAAAGTGAACAGCTCGAGCGGGGGATGCTCTGCTCGGGGCAGGAGGGCACTCGGAATTCAGAAAGGCGCGGAGAGATTTTTTACGAGTGAATGGCGATGAGAGGAAAGGGCACAGGCTGGGACGAGTGAATACTCGCGTAGACGCGCTCTTCCGATCATGTCGATCGTATCTCGGGCTCATCTCACGCTTGTCCGCGCGATGGCTAACCTTTTCCGCGATTTTCGAAGAAGAACGTACGGGGGGAAAAAAGATAAAAGTTATATTGATTTGAAATAATTAACAACGTCAGTGTTTTTTTTTACCATATCCGTGCAAGAACCAGTACAACAATACAGATCGGTAACAATACAAATTGAACGTGTCTTAATACTTAATTATTTTAACCAATAAGATTATTCTTAAATGTCGTCAGCAGTAATTAACAACGTCAGTGTTTTCTTGACCATATCTGGCATTTTTAATAATACAGAACATTTATTGCGAAAAATATTACCTCAGCCAGGGTTTGAGCCTCGATTTCTCTACACTGATGGCATAACATGCGTTCGAATTGATGAGACGCCCGCCCAGAGTATTGGGAAGTCGAGGTTCAAACCCTGGCTGAGGTAATACTTTTCGCAATCAATTTTCTGTGTTATTAAAAAAGCCAGATATGGTCAAGAAAACACTGACGTTGTTAATTACTGCTGACGACATTTAAGAATAATCTTATTAGTTAAAATAATTAAGTATTAAGACACGTTCAATTTGTATTGTTACCGATCTGTATTGTTGTACTGGTTCTTGCACGGAATTGTATTATTATTGAAGAGAGATCGGCACTTGAACCTCGATTCGCAAATCGGAACGAGTTACTTTTACGGGGCCGCATCGACGGCGGACAGGTGGTTATTTTAACGCTCGATAAGCGCAGACGGATGCGCGCAGGGATGCAGTTATTGGCACTTTAAGCGTAGACTTTTCATTCACGGCCTCTATAGACTCGCCCGCGGGTCTATACATTTTTCATTCAGTCAGTTAAATGAATGATCCCACGTTGTTAGAGACAGAGAGAATGAGGGAGTGTGCAAGTCCGAGCCAGGGCGTATCAGTTTTGTTACGTGGGAACGGAGCCAACAATACACGCCGCCGATCGCGAAATTACTGTGCAACGCCGCGGTTGTAGACAGATGTTATTTCTATTACGGAAAAATAGAACAGGACACGAAAATCCCTCTGCTATCTCTCCACCATCTCGTCGTACAAATTCATCATTTAATCCTTTTAATCATTCTACTATGTTTTCTATCCTACGTATGCTATTATGGCGATTTCGGCTGATTTTTTTTAGCACTATTTATTTTCTCGCGTAATCTCCTCTTCTTCATTTAACAATATATTAATCAATATAGATCGCACTCGCGAGTAAATATAAATGATATTTTATGTAAAAGACTTTTTGTGTTTTACAATAAAATTATTAGAAACGCAGATAATACACTGACAAAAAATTTTTGTAAACGAAGTAAATAGATTTACTTAAAATTATTTTTTTTACTGAAGTAAATGTTTATTCTATTTAAATAAAAAGATCAAATTTCAAGTAAATCTGTGTATTATATTAAGTAAATTAATTTAAATCATTATATTTTCTACATTCAACTAAAGATTCCATGAGATAGAGGATACTATTTATTAAATGAAATCATTGCTTTTGTCTCAAATAAGAAATCCAATTTTCTTCGCTGTAAAATTTATATCTTAGTAAACATTTTGTAGAATTGAAGTAAAATTTTTTAAATTAAAAATTACCTACTGTTTGATATTTAATAAATACTTAAATTAAAGAAACGCATGTTTCAATTTGTTTATTATTTTTAAATTAAGTAATATTTTTTTGGATTAAGATATTTTTTATCAGTGTATCTCAATATTTCTTCTGTCGTTATGTTACTTATAAATAATGTGTGGATGTGCTACAAAAAATTGGAATAAAAGTACTTCATAAAAATAGATAATTGTCATTAATGCATTTTTGTTGGATGTATTAATTCAGATGCACTATCTGATTGAAAAATTTCTTGTCTGTCTCTTATGCTTGCAACATATCGAAAAACTATTTTGTTAGCTGGCACAATTTTATATAATATTTAATCCTGGAAAGATAACTTCGATATATTTTGGAAGGAGGACAGGAGAAAAAACTGACACAACTGTCGACAGGTTTTATTTATCATATACGTATTTTTTATATTTGAAGGAACATCTTGCTGGGATTTCTTCACGATGAGAGTTGAAAACACCATGAAGGAAATAAAATGGAATAAAAATTAAGCGAAAGCTGTATTGAAAAGGCTTTATATTCCAAAGAGGCAAGGACTTTACTTGTTGCAATCTTATTTCTTCGCTTTTATGCGCACTTCTTTCAAAATAATGAACTCGATAATTTCATCGTTTACGACGTGTTTGGTATAAAAATTGACGCATCGTACCTTCATGGTGTTTTAATTTTGTTTTCTGGCAAACTTATTCATTTGTAAAGCGCTTGATGCGATACGTACACTAAAATACACGCATTGTATATACGCTCCAGGATTAAATATTTTTTTCCAATTTATTTTAGCTCATCCATTTCAAGGCAATGGATCTGTGATATGCCACACCCATTCGTAATATTCATAGATTCATTCCCTCAGTTTAAAACAAAAGGCTATTTTGCGACTCACCGGACGATGCGCAGCAGCGGAGTCTCCAGCTACGTCGATCTATAAAATACAAGCGTAAAGTCCAAATTATAATTGACGCCGATGATTGATACTTCCAAAATAGATATTTTTATTCGCGCGCGAAGTAAATATTTGAAAATAAAATAATTACACGATTCCCGAGAAAAACCATACCGCTCTCTTTCTCACAGTGAAGCAAACACGTACGAAATTTCACAAACGAAAGCTTCTTTCCGCGCTTTTATACAAATTATTCGATAAAACTCGCTCAATTTATCCCGCAAACGACAAATAATACATGTAAATGTTAAATTACTCACCCCTAGGTTGCTCCGCCGACGCATGACGCCTCCCAGGCCACCTCCTCCTCTCCGGACCCTCCGTCGCTGCGCCTTTTTGGCACACACACACACAACACTCGCGTGCACGTATTCACAAAATTATTCGACGTACGAACGGCGAGTCTACGCGATTGTCATTAAAATATATGCCGGGCTAATTACCGTGTAAACTAATTAAACGTTTCGCGACGCCATTCGGCTCGCAGCCGATCCCCGACACTGCGTTAACGATCGAAAGATTTGAGACGGCCAGTCCGACACCTCGGCGCGATGAGTAAACTCGAGCTAACCCTTTTACACCCGTCACGTAGCTTTCAAGTCACTCGTATAACTGTATTTTTCAATCTCATCTCATGTTCTCGCGACAACTTGGCGCAGCGTTTTTATTCCGAGTTGCAAATCGTTTCCTGTATTTAAAAATTGTGAATTAATAGTTAGTTTATCCGAAGGTTAACATTTGCTAGCTTCGCGTTACGCTATCTTTTCGGGCACGAAAAAGAAATCGGGTTCGAGGGTGAATTAATTAAAACTCGACGATCCGTCCGGAAATCGAGATTCACGTATTACGGTACACTTATAACTCCATAAAATACACATTGCGCGGCGTTAATGCGTCGTTCCATCGCGGACTTCCATTCCGACGGAATCGCGAACTGCCTTGCAAACCGAGATACGAGGGGCAGAGACTCTAAGGCCTGGTTTCACCAACGTCGCTTAACTTCAAGCTTAGTTTAATTCGTTCTTCGCTTTTTCCCAACTGTTGCTTTAGAAAGGGACAAACACGAATGAAACCAAGATTAAAGTTCAGCAACGTTTGGCCCTTACTCTGCACCGGTGGAAATAGGCAGCGGCGTAGCAGCCGTCGTCGAGACACGCGTGCGAGGTGTCGGATCGCGAGGAGCAGATCGTCGCTCGGCGATCGCCGAATATTCACGGGAGATAGTCGCGCGCGGAACTGCCGCGGGCCGTGGCTCGAAGAGCAATGCGTCGGGTCGCGCGGCTCGTGCCTGAATCGCGGCGCTGTGACCTTGCGTCAACAAACATTCCGGAGCCGTTGTTTTTCAGTTACTACGGCGGTTGAAACGTACGAGGCTTTTTTTGTTGTTTGCGCGCGGTCTAGCATTCATTGTCTCTCCAGACGCGATCGAGGCGGGACGTACTTAGGAGTTGCGAACGTTTTACGGTGATCTTACGGGTGTGAATTCTGTATCTTACAATATAGTGAAAGTGCTAAAAGTGGAGCGGCTTTGTCTCTTTCTGAGGGGACGGTTAGAAAGAGACAAAGCTATTCATCATTGAAGTGAGATGCAGAATTGACACCCTGGTCGAGCGATAATCTTCTTGATTGATATCGAGGCGACTTGCCAGGTATGTGCATATTCACTCGAAAGAGAGACCGAATATTCTGCTCTTACCGGAAACTTGCGAATCGATTGCCTGTTCGCGTGGCTCTTAGCCGGTCGACATGTAACTTTCCCGTGAGAAGAGAATTTGCGCGTACGTTTATCATGCGAATGAATTTAAGAATCGAGCCCCCCTGATTAGTGCGTCGAGGCGCGACAGCGATGTATTTCCTTGCGGTGGTTTTAGGGGGAAGAGACGATTCGATAGATAATTCTTATTCGCGACAGAGATAATTGTTTCGTGCGTGGTCTCGGATGTGTCGCGCCTTAGATTTTTCCCGTCGATTTGCCCCACCAGACTCGAAGCAAGAGCGCGTAATGATCGAGCGAATTCGCGTGACACAGGAAGCTGTGATATATCGGGCGCTTATTAATAGGACGCGTATATATTTTGCAAGACTTGCCGCACTCATTGTGACTGCAATACTGAATCTTGATTGCGCGCTTCCGGGTAGCTCATCGCGTTTTAATTATCCGCTAACTCGATTTTATTGATCGCGTCTACCCGGGATTAAAGTTGCCGGTGCTATTCTCAAATTCCGCGTCAACGGGACGTCAACGGATCGAAACGGAACGACCGCGTGATCTGTTTGACCGATAAATTAACCGACAGTAATTAGCCCGGAGTATATTTGACAATCGCGTTTATTGCGGCGCACGGTTACGTTTTAAAACGCGCATTTTGCAAGTGAGTGTTGTGCGTGTGCAGGGCCTGAGCAGAATGGCTGTCTTGTATTCTTAAGTCACAGGGCAGTTATTGGGTTACTTTAAGACAAAGATATAAAACACAAAACGTTGTCTTATGTGTACAAGATAGCCATTCTGCCCTAAGTGTCTGCAAGAAATAGAACCACAGAGGAGGAGGCCTGGGAGGTATCGGGCGACGGCGAAGCAACCGTGAAGTGAATAGTTTGGCTAACTTTTATTTCGATTATACGTGCAGAAACTCGAGGGGGAAACCGCTGACCAAAATCTTGTACACCAATGCCCACTAATGCCCAGTGGGGCATTACTTTATCTTATTATCTTATTTTATCTTATTTTACCTTTATAATGCCCCAAAACTGCCTAGTAATGCCTAGTAATGCCCAGTAATGCCGCAAATCTGTACACCACAATGTCCTTAGCGGCTGCCACCTTGCTTAAGAAATTTTAGAGAAATTTACATTTAATAAAAATTTTTAATTTAACTTTAGAAACGTTATTTTATACACAATAAGTTTTTTTAAAAATAGTAATCGCTTGAGTGCTGCTATAATTTACACACGACATATTTATTATTATTATTAACTGTAAAAGACAATTATGTAATTATATTTTACAGGTTTGACGTGGTCACAACGCAGTCTACAACTTCGCTGCTGCGCGTCTAATCGGTGAGTCTTGAACTATCTTTTATTTTAAACTGAGACAATGGATCTATAAAAATTGTAGACAGACAGACGTGATAATATGTGTATATCAAGTTTACAATTATGGATAAATGTGACGTCCCACAGATCCATTGTAAATGGGCTAGAAAACAAATGAGGGTCTATATTTAATTCTGAAGTATAGTCAATCATATTTGGTCAATTTGTAACGCATACGAAGACGCGTTCGTATACACACACAGAACTGATAAAAGGATTCGTTATCGACCTATCGATTATTGGCATATTTTGATGTATTACCGTGCGACGGAATTCTAATCGCGAAATAGTCGCTTGAAATGTATCTTGCGATAAATGAGTTAAACGGTGAACATATTTTGCAAACGGAAATGGTGAAAAGTGATAACAAATGAGAGAATAATATTAAAAAATGGCTTTAAATACAGGATTTCGTTATGTGGTGAATATTTTATCATCTGTTATAATTTTTGCCACGAGTGCTTTGAAAAGAGATAAGGTTTCAGGAAATGCGACTGAGTACACTGAAAAAAATACGTGTATTAATAATATTATTTATTACATGTTTAATTCGAAGTACGTTCATGAATTTAAACTTAAATTTGACAATAAGAATAAGAGAAGTAAAATGATATCGTAGCATTTTTCAATGCTCTATTAATATATAAATTAATAGAAATGAACGATAAAATCGGAAGAAGACGTTTACTTTATTTATGCAATCTGATGAACAAGAATTGAAGTCTCGAGAATAATAGGGAAAAAATTGTTCATAATTGACAATAAGTGTAGATGTTACTTTAGCCTTTCTTCTGTCTCTTTTCCCAAAATATCGGAACTAAATATTGTACAAGTTCTGAAAACAATTTAGAGATTCTCTCGACATGCACGTGGCACAAGCATAAAAATAAAGTAAGAACTATCTTAGTCTTTGCAATTAATTCAATTGCGCTAAAAAAGCGCTAACAATAATTGTACTTATTTTTATGACACGTCAGTTTTATCGTAATTTTTCACAGCCCGTCTATCCCATCTCTCACGTTATCTATTAATAATGTTCGCTTCGCGTGAAAATTTCTTATATCTCAGTTCGATACCAGTTCACTAGACGACGCTTCTATATTCCGACGTGTCTTTTAACCGTCGAAAAATATAATTGCCCCGAAAAACCGACGGGATCGCCGATGCCGTTTCTCCTCATCGCGCGCGATCGATCTCGGGGGCGAGCCTCGATATCGGCGCGGCCGACTTGGAGCTTAAAGCCAATAGCGAGAGGGCCCCTATTTACGCGCACGGCATGCCACCGTTCTCCGGTGCTGCGGTGCAAAAAAATGCGAAAACTTTTGCATATACGGCCTTCATTTTTATTCGCCTCGCTCTTTTTTACACTCGGCAGCGCGCGCGGACCACCGGGACCGGCTCTGTATGCCAGAACGGGACACGCCGCTCTCTCCCATCGGCGGCCGGATATTATTTCAGTCGGCGCATATTTCCGCAAATGAATTTTATGAAAACAGTTTTTGCTCTTTTAATTAATCGCTCCTCCGTCGCCGTACGGTCCGCGGCGCTCCGCCATTTCTCTTCGCGCGCGGATCTCTCGCGAGAAGCAGTCGGAGGGGAAGGGGGGGGGTGGGGGTGGGGGCGGCTTTTAGTAATAATATTGTTTCAGAGACCGCGCTCGCGGAAAAGTGCCGCGCGACTCCCCCTTTTCCGCGCCGGATTCCCCGCGCGATACGTGATTTGCGTGATTTACGCGGAACCACGCAGCCGCGACGTCCCTTCCCCCCCCCCCTTTTTTTTCCACGACGACGAAAGGGCGCCTGGAAAAATTGTTAGCGAGCAGATAATGACGCTCTCGCGTTTCTCGCAAGTTGCTCGTGGCTGCGGGGGAGTTTTGCGATTCCACGGGGTAATTTGCTCGCGATTAAACAAGAGGGTAGAGTCCGAACGGAAATAACGATTCCGCGTAACGAGAGGAGAGAAGGCGAGTCGATGCGCACTTCCGCGACGGGTAAACAGACGGGCGTTCTCGCGCGGTGTCTGCGCGAGATTTACAATATCTATAATATTGTAAATTTGTAAAACGGCGTTTAAACGTCGCGGCGACGCTCGTTCCGGATGCGAATACGCTTGCAAAAATAAATAGCATGGGTGGGATAAGAAAATCTCCAAAGATTTATAATCTGTCGAATTATATTTATTAAACTTTCTACACGGAGAGAACTTTTTCTTCAAATTTGTCCCGAAAATCGTGTGATCGTGGGACAACATGGCATTTTGAGGAAGTTTACGGGAGTTTCTTGAAATTTTACCATACATTTTACTGGTAAATGGAAAATGTATGATAAAATTTCAAGAAACCCATAAAATTCTTTGAAACGCCGCGTTGTCCCGCGCCTATACAATTTTCGGGATAAATTTTAAAGGAAAATCTGTACACCGCAATGCCCTCGGCGGTTTACCCCCTCGCTGCAAACATTTTACATCTCCTCCCAAGATTCGCGCGAGGATCGCGCATCGTCCGAGCTCAATTACTCTCCCGCAGTAATAATTCTCTCGCCGTGCAAATATGCGTCCGCGTGACGACTGTGGCGATTAAAGGAACGAAATGACCCGGCGCGGCGGGGCGGAGGAGGGAGGGAGAGGCTTCCTCATTCACGCTCGCAACGAAGTGCCGCGTTTTGTACAAACAGGCGTAATCGACAGCCAATTAGACGGTCGGGAGATTGTAGTTAGGCGTACCTTCGGACGGCTAGGCGCGCCCCGGATAATCGTAGTCATAAATAACATTTATCGAGAGGGGGAGGAGGGGGGGGGGAAGCCGAGAGAATGCCCCGTGCTCTAATTGCCAATGATTACCGCGAGCCGTGCGAGGAAAAATTGCCAATTTGCATCGAATGCTCGCGGCCGTCTCTCTCGTTCCCCCGCTTCGTTTACTTACCGTCGCTCGCCCGTCCGCTCCGTCGGATCGTAGATAAGCAGTTTCGCCCCGTGACGTTAAATCACCTTGTTATCCGGGCAACGCGCGGTCGCCCCCGCCGAATTCTCCACCTCTCCCCGTCGAGATACGTCGATATTAAAAAGCATCGCGGGCGCATTAATTCTCGGGGAAACAAATTGCCTCGGTGGGCGGCGTGTACTTTATGGATTCCCGTGGAGGAGCCGCGAGTTGTTCGCCGCCGGCTGGATCTCGATCATCCTCCATCACGCATTCATTCGAGCGGAATCCATCCGGGAGACGCGTATTGGTAGAAAAAGCACGTATTAATTCATACGGGTATTAGGACGGCTTTCTTCCTTCCAATTTTCGAGCCCGCGTGCTCTCGCGAAATATTCAGCGTGTACCGTTGTAGGTCTCGCCGCATCAAGTATTAAACTTAACTTGGCGTTAGCGATACTTGTGAAGCCGAGCGTTATGGGGGACGGGGGGGAGATATTGCGTTCTCCTCTCGCGGCCTCTCGTCATAAATTCGCGATGTTCAGCCGAATTTCGAGTCAATTCGTGCGCGCGCGATCGCGCCCTCCCCCTCGCGATCTCCCCGGTCGCTTCCTCTTCCGTTTCTTCGCCTCGCCTTTTTCTCGCCGCGCCCGGATGCGCGGAGAGGGTTCGCGTTCGCGCCCGAATAGAGTTGGACGCCGCTCTCCTGAATACACAATGCGATTTATTCGAAACGCGGCGTATAAAACACAAAGGACCGCGTATGATTGGTAAATTATTGAGGCCGACCGGATTTTGTCGGCCAATCACGTAGCGCCCTTAAATAATTCAAGGGAGATACGCACGGCGGATGTGCGGGGGGGGGGGAGGGTAGCGTAGGGGGCGGCCGAGTCGAGGTGGCGAAAGTCATTCCGCGCGCTGATTCCCGCGACGTCGCGACGTCGCGAATCAATATCGCGCGTTCGCGCCGGAAGCCGGCGGCGTAAAACCTTTAGGAGGGCCGGAAGAAACGCGGGAACGCGGGGTGAGCGCCGGCCTCGGTCTCGCGTCCCTCGCGATTCGAAGCCACAAGAACTGTGTGCATTTTGCATAACATCGAAACAAATTTATCGATACCTTTATGATAGGACTATGAGTACTCTGGGAAAAAAAAGACAGCGACCCATTTTGAGGCCCACAATTAGTAAGCGAATTATCTGGATTTTTCCAAACTCTAATCTTTTACGAATTTTACCCCGCGTAACTAAAAATTGCAATTAGCTATTCTATCTATATCCAAGATTTTCAAGTGATACTAATCAATTCTCTCAATTAGTTCTGTCGATATTCAGCAACGTAAAGATAAGTTTCACTTAAGAGGCGCTAACCGAAATATTAAGTCGCTTAACTACAAAAGAAAAACGGTCAACATTTTTCCCAGAGTAGAGTCACGAACAATCCAAATAATGCGATTACTAATTGTGGGCCCAAAATGGGGTTGCTAGCTGTCTTTTTTCCCAGAGTACAAAATCTTTAGAAGAACCGGAAGAAACGCGGGAACGGGGTGAGCGCCGGCCTCGGTCTCGCGTCCCTCGCGCCGCGATTTAAAGCCACAAGAACTGTGCATTTTGCATAACATCGAAACAAATTTATTGATACGTCTATGATAGAACTATGAATACAAAACGTGTCTACATACTAGCGAACGTACACACTTTTCCTTAGTTTATTGACCTCGGTTCTTTCGCGATCCAAGCGCGATCGGTGCTGGACGCGCCGCTGGCCCATGGTCCGTGGAGAGTGCGCGGAAAGCGATACCGTGGGATATAATGTACAAAAGGGCTCCGATGCTCGCACTGGCTGTGCTTTGTCGAACGTTCGTTCGGTAGTCGCGTGGTGCGGTACAAATGTGTCCTTAGCGATCGCTGCGTCGAAGACCCTTCGCGTTTTAGGAACTATGCTGGCTTTAAAAAGTGGAAGAGAGGCGTGCGAGAGCATCAGACGCTGTATTTTTAGCGAAAAAGTCGGGAATAAGAATGCAATTATAATGTCGCGATGGTTAATAATATTATTTGTATTTTTATTCTCACGACCTCGTGAAATTCGCTGGAAACACAGCGTTTGACTCTCGCACGCCTCATTTTTGACTTTTATACTCGCACCTGGTATTTTTGACTTTTATACCTCGAGAGTCCTAATTTATTTAAGTATGCTGGTTTTATTCTGCAACCGCCGTGTACACCTTGCGGGAGAATTATCGGTTACAATCGCCGAGGCGCGTTTGAACGTCGCAAGGAATCTAGTTCGGTTCGGGCGACTTTAACGCGTCTGGTGAACGCGAGCCTCGCGTACTCTCGTGTTGCGGTATCAAAATTATTAAGTGCAGGTCGGCAATAGTCCTCCCTTGTCGTCCTGACAATTCGAGACCGATTACCGGATTATCAATTTCGGCGGATTGAAATAAATGCGTACTTGTATGATGCTTTTATTTTTGCGAAGGAAAGTGCGCCGACAAATTGGCACTCGTTATCAATTATGATACATGTCATATTATTTAGAGTAATTCAAAGATGCGGCCATTTAATATTTATATACATACACACATTTCTCTTAACATATTTCGAAAGGAAATTACAAAACTATGCGCGGGGGGAGGGGGATTACATGTAGGTGGAATCGAGAAACCAAGCTATTTATACATTTTGTGCTTACATTCGCATGAAAGTGCATTAAAAGTAACGCAACGCAGAAAAATATTTGTTAACGCAATTCATTAACGACGAACTCATAGTCGGCTCCAAATTAGTTTCGCGGAGTCGCGATATTTATTTCTTAATTCCTCTCGCCGCCGATGATAAACCAAGGGGGTAACCACTCGATGTAGTCGTGAGACAGGTCACCGAAATCATTATGAAGTCCTTACGAAATTCCCGTGTTATCGTTTTATCTTCATTTTCAGGCTTCTTCACTCGACAGGCAATAAACATTAAACTTGAACATTTTCTGAGCTTGTTTTTGTTTTCCACAAAAAATTTACTTCTTTCAGTGAATATCCAAATATATAATCATAGTTGACGCCTACGCGGAAAAACCGGCTAAGGTAAAAATAACTAAAATTAAAGTGTTGCCGTATAAATAGTCGGGGAATTTACATTGTTTTCCCACATAGCACATAATATTACGTAATATATCAATAATATTATAATATTGCAATAGTAATATTATAGTAATATTACTGACATAATACATTTATATATATAATAATACATTGCAACATTACGTTAATATTAGTGATATATTAAGGCCACGATTAGGCTAGTGGGAAAAGTGGGAAAGTAAGGAAACACTACCTAACCGAATACTACAATCTTAACTGAACTTTCTTCTACAAGCAAATGCTTCTTAGTAAAATAAGAAAAATATATTTTGACGTTTAACAACGTCGCATATTTTTAAACGTGCATATAAGAGAAAATTATTTGCAATCAGATGAGATTATTTATCGGATGAAATGAAATGAAATCGTGTAATCGGTGGGACAACATTTTGGCTAGTGGTTAGCCCCTTGTAATAAACAGTAATTATTGCAAAGATCTAATTCGCGGCCGGCGCGGAAACCGCGAGAATCGCGCTTCTTAAGTATCTCCTCGGCGCAGCTGCCAGCCTATTACCGTTCGCCGTAGGTACTCTTGGCATCGACGACGAATCCCCGAAGAGGGAGGAAATAAAACATCCTTTTCGACTGCGGGTATTCCTCGTGATCCGATACGATCAGCACGGGCCGGGCCGGAGAAGGGGGTTGGAGATCAAGAGAGAACTTTGGGCATAACTCAGCCTCGTTATCTGACTCGCAAATAAGGCAGCGGAAAAGTTCGCGACATCAATCTGGGCCTCTGCCGGGAGATTCGAAGTTGAAACAATGCTTAAGTCACCCCTAACGTATGAGCCCCATGGGGTGGCGAGCTGGCGAGCGGCTGCTGCTGCTGCCGCTGTTGCTGCTGCAGTCGCCTTCTCTCGAAGCCCATCGATTCGATCTCGGTCTCGATGCCCGTCCGGCAAGGAGTCGGTGCCCTCCGAGGGTCATCTTGTCCATCTTCTCACCGCCTCGGCGAGGCGAACGTTAAATGCGCGGCGCCAAACTTTATTTACCGCCCCGAAGTTTCGGGGTTTCGGCTCGTGGCACCGCCGGCTGTTGAGGATACCTCGCACCGACCGGAAGCAGATAGATACCTTTACCGTAGGGCTTCACGAAAGCGGATAAATCCGGGAGGAGTCGCGACCGGGAGATTCTTCTCTAGCCCGTGAATTTCTTAACTTGTTTTTTTTCCCTCGATCTTACAGTACCTTTTTTTTCGTTAGCATTACGCTTTAGCGGTTTCTGAATCATGCAAACTCGATCAGTTATAATCTAAAGAGCACCAATAGTTCGCCATAAGCTGGCCAATATACGTTCCGTTAGCTACCTACCTACTTATCTATTTAGCTATCTATCTACTTGTTTATCGTCTAACCAGTCGAGCGTGGGGAAGACGAATTCGTTCGGATACATGAATCTAATTAGATGCAAGAGCGCATTTTGGATTTATATATTCTTCCCTCACGTCCTATCTTATATCGGAGAGATTCTATTCGTGAAGACCGGAATAATAATTCGCCCGGGAGATACGCGCTCGGCAAACGACGCCTAAAATAGCGTAGGAGAGATAGCGGCATTGGCAATCTTATCATTTATCGGAAAGCGTCACTTCCGAAGAACACGATATACATACTTTTTTTAAATTAATCCTTCCCTACATTTCGTCAGACGATGCGTTATAATTCTCCTATGCCACTTACTCGCGTTGTCCGCAACACTATCGTACTTTTCACGGTTGCCCTCTATTTACATATTTCAAGTCCTCCGCCCTGTCGCGACGCGGAGCGGGCCGTTTAATGCGATTATACATGTAATAGATATCTATACGCGGTAACACCTTCTCCTGCTCGCGACAACCCGGCGATACCTTCCTTTCTCTCCCGATAGTCAAGGGACACATCCGATTGTGCGCAATTCGCTGTGGGTCGCGTGCTAAAGTTAGGACGACAGTTCGGACGATCAGCGGGCGCGGCAAACCACGAAGACAATGAGAACGGCCACGCACGAGGCGACCCGCCCTCGTGCGAGACTCAATCGATATATCGGCGCTTACTTCGTTTGTCATTTGGCATCGTACGATGCTTGCGCATTGATACCGTTTAAATTATTCATGGGGTTCAGGACGTTATGGGCGCTCGAGCTGGCTGGCGCTGGATATCCGTTGTGGTTGTGGGCCGCCGCTTCCCCGTTCGCCTGCCGCTGAGGCCCGCCCGCCGCGTTCTGCAAGATAAAAGAAGACGCGTGAGGATTACGGGCCGTACGCTTGCCACGGTGTTCGGTGCGCTCCGCTGTTCTCTTTCAATTTTGGCTCGATCGACGATCTCGACTTAGCGCGGGAAATTTATGCGATCGGAGGCGCACGTCCTTCATAAAGAGCGCCCGACGCCGCCGCGAGCAGCGAGAGGTCGAAGCGTACTCGTGTCATTTCTCTATCGATCTATGCGTACGAAACGTATTCCGTAAACGGACAGGCAGGGATGCCTGTACGATATGCTTTCTTTCGCTAAAGCCTTCTCGGCAACTAGTAATCTAGTGTGTGATTTATATCAATGCTAGTGATGTACCGTACGCAGTTGAAAAATTTACGTTAAATTTAACCGATGTCACAAACGGTCCACACAAGTTTTTTGTGTTAATTTAATTTAATATGGATATGTGAAATGATTACACTAATACTCTGTTAATATTTTGACACAAAATAAATGCAAATCTTAAAATAATTTAAAATAAATTTTCTGTCAAAATTAACATATTTTTAATGACAAAATAAATAACTTTTTATTTTTGTCTTGAAATTTTCTAAAGAATCTGCGATTAAAAGGACATCCGATGGTTTTAGTATACTCTGTATAGCATAAAATCAACATTTTATTCTGTAAATTTTAACAGATAAATTTTGTTACCAATAATATACGAGTAGAACTCGTAGAACGTATGTATTGTGTAAGATTAAAAAATAAGTATACATTGTGTTGTTTTAACATTTCCTTTCAGTTATTTTAATAATTTTACATTTGAGGTCAATTAACACAAAAGCAATATGTTAAATTAACACATGAATGTGTCAAACATTTAACACAAAAATTTTAACCGGCATGTTTTTTTACAAGAAAATACAAATTTTCCAACTGTATCACTGAAGGTGAAGGTGCACTGACCAGGGTTGGCTGGAAAAAATCCAGGGGGTGAAAAAACTATGGGAAATTCCAATTTTTTACCGTCCCGGACTTTATTCCATGGAATAAATTGGCAAAAGATATAAAAATAACTAATACTTAATTAAAATATATTTGTATAAATATTAGTCATTTTTATGGTCTTTATGAGAAAAGATGTTTATCTTAAATACTAAATTGTAGATATTAATCACCGAGGGGGAAACCGCTGAACAAAATCTTGTACATCAATGCCCACTAATGCCCAGTGGGCATTACTTTATCTTATTATCTTATTTTATCTTATTTTATCTTTTTAATGTCCCAGCAAGGCCCAATGCCCACACTAATGCCAAAAAATGCCTAGTAATGCCCAGTAATGCCGCAAATCTGTACACCACAATGCCCTCAGTGGTTTTCCCCTCGTTAATCACTATTTTAAAAAGAAACCAATATAATAAGTTTAAAAAAATTGCTTTACTGAAATTAATGCATATTTTTAAAACGAAAACTTCGGAGATACTAAATTTTATATTAATTTTTAGTTTATGCGGGAAACAATACTTTTTTACAGTGCTTTCTAAAAGTTTTCCATTTATTTTATCGTTTTTAATAGAGAAGATTAGTTTTTGCCGGTTTTTACCACTGGCATGGACTTTATCAAAAAAATGTGGAATTGTACCAATCTTGGCACTGACCGCCTTAGTTAACAAATTCTGGTTAGTAAGACTCGTGGCCTTGTCTAGACTATAACTCTAGCTGTAACATAGATTGAGAAAGTAGATTTAATTAACCATGGTTATCACTGAGCAGTGCTGCAAATTGTCGCGACTATCTGAAAAAAGGCAACCCTCCCTTGAAACTTAACGCGACGGGCGATCGTCGTCGAGCGAGAGACAATGTGATTACAATATTTAAAATGTAGAGGAATTGTTAAACGTCGCTAACTGGCAAATTTTAATTAAAGAAATTTATTGCGAAAGATATTACCTTAGCCAGGGTTTGAACCTGGACTTCCCTACACTCTAGGCGGGCGCCTCACCAATTCGACCACTGAGGCATGTGGTCATATGTGTGTAGGGAAGTCCAGGTTCAAATCCTGGTTAAGAAGATATTTTTCGCAATAAATTCCTTTAATTAGAATTTGCCAGTTAGCGTCGTTTAACAATTTTTTTTACACTGGTTAGTTATGTACTGGCGTAAAATAGTTCTTTACGAATATTTAAAATATACAGAAGGACTAAGGTCTCTTTATTGTTTGAACAATGTTTTTGGCTTATTTGGGGCGTCGCGTAAAATGAAAGATTAAACAAAAATTAATACTGGCATGTAATAAGTTTTATATATTCACTCTTTTCGGGATTAATTATTAGGAAATGTTAATTATTAGGAATATAGCTCGTTAATTTAATCACGTCGCTGATCCTGACGCGTGATTATAAATAAAACATGTATCGTTTACTGAAATCGACGGGAATATTTTGCACGTAACGATCGCGCAACACACACGTTTAATCCAAATTCGATAAACTTTATGAATTCCAGCAATTTCTCTCCGAGTTACAGTTAACCGAGCAAGAAGCACATTGCGATTCGGAATTGAATCTAATTTGTTCTCGCTTATCAAGCTCTTAAATGCATATCAGAATGCATTATAGGGCGAATTTGTAATTCTGAAGAATTTAATCCGATTAGGGGGCAACTTACGAAATCCGAGAATAAATTCGGTCGATCAATCGGCCCCGGCACAGCCTCGTTATTCGATTTTAGCAATTATTCACGGCACGGCACGTAAAATCCGCCGCGCGGGTTCCCGCCCTCAAGGGGTTGACAACGCTAACGAATTCGCGTTTCTCTCTCTCCCCTCCCCCCCCCCCCACCGTCGTGCCCCTCGCGCCTGTAACGTCTAAGTCTCCACTTTGAAAACAAAAGACCGGAGGAATGAATTTGTATCTCGGTGCCCGGGCAAAAAGGAGGGGCGGCACGACTCTACTTGGGCGGCTCCCCCGTTCCTTCTCTCCTCGCGACCGATTCTTTATCCATCTCCGTCTCTATCCGGTGGCTACACTTGGTGCAGAGCACCCGTGGGAGAGGCGGGGAGTGTTACTAGGCTAGGTAAGTGCCGTTGAAAACTTGGAACTTTGCATTCCCCCTCGCGTCGCGTCGTCCCTCCTTTATCTTATCCCGTCGATCCTGCTTCCTCTTCGTTCTTCGATCTTCGTTGTTCGTCTCGTCGCTCCTCGTGAACACGCGTGCCCCTCCTCCCCCCCCAGGCTCTTTCCTCTCTCTTTCCTCTCTCCGTCTTTCCCTTCAGTTTCTCTTAGTTTCTGCAGTAAAGGTGTTAAATTATACAGGCTTAAAATTCGGCAGACCGTGCGGCTCAGCCCCTCGTGACGGAATCCTCCCTCCCCTGCTACGATTTCGGCCCGTAAGTTGATCATACTAACTTTCGCACGGCGCCGAATTAAGCCTCCATTTTCGGCAATTATCCCGCGCCGCGGAATGTCTCGTTGCAACGCGACGAAGCGTCGTCGATCTTCATTGCGATATTTTATTTCAGAGATTCCCAGAATGCAAATGCAGATCGTAACGGGATTATTAACGGTAAATCTCGTTTGCCTGTTTCTCAACGCAGAGTCCTGCGTGCGATCTCGCCTCTTTTAAGTATATCGCTCTTGTCTCCGTTGCTGCCTGTAACGGAAGAAAGGGGGCGGATCTGTCGTGGGACCCCGCGAAAGGTGTTATCTCCGAAGTGTCTTAATGAAGCATTTTTCTCGTTTTAAAACGCAGGAAACTGTAGCCGGGCGCAGGGTGCGGCTGCGGAGTAATTAACTCGTAAATAATTATGATAAAAATGACAAAGCGTCGCTAGAGAAATGCTTTATCATCTGTCTCCGCGACGGGGGCCATTTTTTTCCCTTAAGGAAGGATTCTTAAATCTCGTCGCCGTGGAGAACCCTTTCCCCTGTAGCCATCAGCAGCACTTCCGGTCTTCTCTCTCATCTTACGCTTTCGTCTCTCGGTACACCCCCCTCTCTCTCTCTCTCTCTCTCGCTTTCTCCCTATCTCCCTAGCCTCGGTCCTCTTGTCTTGGAGGGTCCCGCCCGTAATTAAGAAATCTCCGTGGAAGGCTCCAGACCACCGTTGAATGCTGCTATGGGTTAAATTAAGTCTATGACTTATTCAAGTTTTATCTACAATTGCCAGAGGAGGAATTACCGCGCTGTGGATTTACTGCCGACGTCGCAATCAAACGGCACGCGCTTTGCGGGGATCCGGTGTATGTAGGCAGATAGGGCTCTATGTGGGTCTTTTTCCAAGTCAAACACGTCTCTCGTCGAAACGTCGGAAATTTCGTGGCGCGCGGGAAGATAATTTTAGCGACATAATATTATGCCCCAGTTAGTCGAGCAGCTTTTTTCAGGTTTATTCTCATCTCCCGCTTTAATCTCCCGGTTTTTCTTCCTCCTCCTCCTCCTCCTCCTCTCTCTCTCTCTCTCTCTCTCTCTCTCTCTCTCTCTCTCTCTCTCTCTCTTCCTCCTGAGGAGGCCTCGCACGCGCGAATAAGACATTAATCGTGACCTGGCGCGAGGGTGGTAAAGCGGGGCCGGGTAGTTTGTAACTGACGGTAAATGCGGAGCATCGCCATCGCGAGGGCTTGTAGGGAATCGCGTGTCATTTGTCCGTTGATCTCCTGCGGATGGGAAAACGGCCAGATGCGCGCTTCCTCCCGCGCCTCCGCGCGGCGCCGCGCGGCTTTTCTTGCGCGCAAAAATTAGCGCGCCACCCACCGAGCGCGCTCTCGGTGGTGCCGAAGGTAGGTCCGACCTCCGGCACGAGATGAGAATTAGGCAAGACGTCGTTAATCGCCCCGGGATCGTTTGGAGCGGAATTTACCAGCGGATCGTTAGTACCGCCGTTCACGCACCTGATTCTTGCACGAGGATAGCAATCGACGTTCTCTTCCTCGTAAAAAAATTAATATAAGGCTACCGCGGAGAGAAAAATCACATGTCCGCGAAAAGACACGGCTAAGGCAAAATAACTAAAATTAAAATGTTGCCGTATAAATAGTGGCGGCGTCTCACAGGCCTCTGTATATTATACTAGACCGCTAATTTTTTAATAAAAAAAGATTAAAAAAGACGCCAAGTATAAGCGTCATCCAATCAAGAATTATATAATTTAATTATTTAATTATTTGGATATCTTATTAGAAAAAAACATTTTTATCTTCCCCTCCAAAGTATCTTTACAAAAGTAATGATATCATCGCATGGCGCCAACTAAACTGAATATTTATACAAACTAGATACTTAATTATTTTTTTATATTAATAGCGGTCTGGTATAATATATAGAAGTCTGTGGGGCATCTACATTGTTTTGTGTCGCAACGTTTACTAAGTTTGCTGCACAAGGCGCGTGTGGTTGTCTCCACTGCTTATGGGTATGACAATCACAGATATAGCTGTCCCAAATATTACAATTCGTTGGGGTTGCACCAACCCTAATTAGACGTGTGGTAATCCATATCGGCCTCTCCGCGTACCGATCGCACGGACTCCCAATCGTCACGGCGCCCACGCAATTGGAACATTCGACTGGACCTTGTTTCGTGTCTCCTCGTGTATTATTATCAAGTGCGTCTGCGATATCGAGTATTCCATTAAAATTCACTGCGTATCTCGTTACTTCGAGCCGCGTGGCCGAGCCCCCGCGACGGAAGTCCACACACTCGTCGGTAATAATCGTTATAAAAGTAAGCTCGGCCACGTAGCACATATAGCTCCCGGAGTTGTTTCCCAACTAAACTCATAATCTCGCATAAGCTTGCAAGCCGGGCTTTCCCATGCGAGCTTTCTCGGCGCGCGGCGTTGTGTAAGGGGCCGGGCGCCGCGCGGAGGCTTTACGTGAAATTCAGCCAAGCACGGTGCACCTAATAATGCGCTCGTTAACAAGAACGACGTGTACACGCGCGTGCGAGGGTTCGTATGTACGTGCCTCTGTCTATCTCCCTCTTTACGCCCCCCCCTCTCCCCCACTCTCTCTTCGTGTCACGACACAGCTTACACTACGTTGACCAAGAGGCAATCTAATCGGCTAATCGATCGGCGATCGGCCAGGCCGCCCTGAAACTCGTTACGTCTGGAAAACATCTTGACTCGCGACGTTTCGAGATCACCGCGATAAATCCCCTCGCGCTGAAACTCGTCGATTCCTCGATGCGTTTTAAAATCCGCTGCTGATATTTATTTTGCGCAATTTTATGACGTCGTTCGATGTAATTCTAAACAGATCGTATTCGCATGTAACAACAATAGAGTATCTACAATGAAGGATTAATGATGGACTAATGGCTTTGTTCAGTGTGGGAATACGCTCGTGGCTCTGTATAGTACTGCATTACGATGATGCGCGTCCATTTCGCTAAACGCTACATTTCGAGGGATTAACAGTGCGCTACATTAATTATTATTAATGGTATCATATCCTATTCTGACACATTCTATTCGGGTATTCTAATGCATACGTTATATCGATCACTAAGTGTTTCATTCACATCGGAGCAACTATTTTAAATCGGTTCCGTATAATTAACGCGGCGCCGATAATGGAAATTGTACAGTTGTCAAAAAATCCCCGCACTTCTTCTACGTTAAAATTATACAAATCCGTCAGCAACGGTGTATCCTCGTTCTCGTAGTCTCGTTCCCGTTTGTTCCAAAGGTTCGTTTCATCGATTGTTTAACATTTGTATCCGATACGATTCTCCCGCACGTGTGCAAACGTTACGAAAAATAATCAACGTAATGGAAAACGGGACATTTTCTTAAGCTGCGCAAGTCTTCGGTCTATCATTTCGAGTCCGATACGTCTGTTTACTTCACCCCCGGGCAAATGGATATTGAACACTCAGATCTAATAAAAGCGACGTTAAATCGAAAGTTTCATCTCGTCGAAATTAGTCGCCTGTGTTCAACGAACTTTCCGGAATCTAATCGCCTGGAAGCAATATAGAGGACATTGTAATACCTCATTCCCCGTACGAATCTCGTACTGCGCACATTGATCCTCTTAAATTCCCATGTACCTTCCGTCTTGGCATTAGCATATTATCTCACCTCCGGTAACCCCCTCTTCCCCTCTCGTCGCAGGCCCCTCCCGCCCCGACCCTCTTCTGGCACCTCCGGCCCTCCTTCCCCCGCTGATTCGCGAAGGACTTCGCAGACACTCGAGAGTTTGTTTTAAAACTCAGATAATCGTTCCAAACTCTCATCGTGCGTCTCTCTCTCTTTCTCGTTCTTACCCCCGTGTCTATATTCCCCGCTACGTTTTCCCCTTTCAGTCCACCCCCTGCCGCCTCCCGACAGGTCCCGAGGGGAAAATTAGACCGAAATAAAAGTTCTCGCCAATTTTTAAGCGCGTTACACTTGTCTCTAAGGAGGACGTGATTGCGCGGCTCTCGATCGAAGGCTCTCTCTTTCTCTTTCTCTCTCTCTCTCTCTCTCCTCGTCGGGAAACAGCTAAAGCTTCACGGGTCTTTTCGCCGTCGTTACTATTTGCGGAGCGACGACGTTTTTTTTTAATTGGCTTTCTTCTGAATTATCTCTTCCGCAGATACGAGCCGTAATAATCTTTCTCCCAGAGGTACACGCGCCGCGACCGTTTTCCTCAGCCTCTTTATTATTTCTGGATGTCAAAATCAACTTTTCATCCGCGTGAAAATTATTAATTACGCCCGTCGAACGGAGAGTCCCGCGGCGTCGCGCGACAATAGGAGAGCATAATCGATTTTGAAGCAATTCCCGCAGCATAAAACTCGCGTCCCGACGTACGATAAAGTTTCAATAGGTCGACCATGATATCGGAAACGATCCGTCATCCGTCTCCACCGAGACAACTCGATTGTCGATGCTGACGGCTAAAGGCGGTCCAGCCTCGCCGCTTCCTTTCATTCCCCCGTCGCCCCCCCCCCTCCTTCCGCGCTCGATTCACCCCCCGGATCAGGTATACTCGAGTTATTCGTAAGCAACACTCCCCGGCATTATTCGCCGAAAGCGCGGTGGATCCTCCCAGGGTTGAGAAAGATTGGGACAGCTGTCTGTTCTCAGGCAATCAGAAAAACTACCTTCCTACCGTCCCTTTCCCCGCTCCGGCTATCCGTCGGCGGTACTTCACCGCCCCCGACGAGCCGCGGCTTAAGGGGAGTACAAGGGTGGCAGCTGCCTCCAGGACGAGCACCCTCTTCGCGGTTTTTAAGAATCTTAACGCCTTTCTCTCCTTTTTCTCTCTTTCGTCTCTTTCCCTCTCGTCGCGCTTCACAGGCCCTCGCAATTTCGTCCTTGCGCTCTATCGGAGCGCTGAATCTAACGGCAGCCCGACATTTACCTCTCGCGGGGACGCGCGTCCCGCGCCGCGAGAATATCTCCGGTTTTAACGTGGGTGACGTTTTCGGCTCGGTCGTTCATTTTGCAGGCAACGCGTTTTCAACGTTATTTCCACCTGAGACAAAAGTGCGCGACGCACATGCTAATTCCTCTTATTTAGATGCAAAATGTAAAGCGACCCTCCGGGCTAGTCGGTAGGTATCTTGAGTGTTCTCCGCGATCGAAGATATTCACGCTCCAGAAACGAGATGTCAAGAGGGATCCATCAGGCTTTAGCGTAATAGATGCGCAGACGACATTAGCATGCCACGCCGATTATTGGCATTAGTCTGCCATCCCGTTATTTCGCACACCGGTCATTTATAACCCGTAAACCCTCCGAGCGAATCGATATTGCGTGTGAAAGCTGCTGGATCGCGCAATATCGCGGAATACACCGCGGACGTGCCAATTTTTCCCGATTGACGGTACCAGAAATTTATCAGGAACGGGGAAAAAAACAACGGCATCGATTTCCTCCGGGCAGTAAAAAATATTCCGTATTAATTAAAGCGACACGCGTCACCCCCGCTCGAGAGAGTCGGCGAATTTCGAGACGTAAGACGTTACCGCCCGCTCTCGAGGTGGATTTACGCGCGTCCGCGGGCGTCCCTGAAAAATGTTTACACGGTACGCCCTTGTATTCACGCGAGCCGATATTTCTTTAAACATTATAAACGACGCGACACTCACACGCACGCCACGCACGGCCCAGGAATAGAGTCGCAAGGGTTACCAACCCCTGAATTACACGCAGCTCGCTCGCGCGAGGGCGGTTAAGGGTAGCGAATTTGCATATTATAAGTAGTACACGTTACCAGGCTTGATATCATCGAACCGGGGACCTCGTTATTCTGTGCATGCGTACGATTCAAGCGTGCGACGAGCATCCACAGGCCTTAGACCGCCTCTCCGGGGCGTTCCGAAGGTTCAAACTCCGTCGACGAACGTTTCACCACCGCGCTTTAACGATCTTCTAATAACGGAGACGATATTATCAGCGGCGACTGTCGATGACACATTTAACAACTCAATTTTCGCGCGGGAAAATTCGTTTTACATTTTCACGTGAAAGATTCGCGGTCCTGGAGTAATTCTTTATCACCTTAAAAAATAACCTTTTGCAAAATAAAGGTGAAAAAGACGCCAAGTATAGGCGCCATCCAATCAAGAATTATATAATTTAATTGTTTGGATATATTTTATTAGAAAGAAAAAACATTTTTATCTTCTCTACAAAAGTAATGATATCATTAGATTGCGCTAACCCATACAGCACGCATGTCTAAAAGGCATCTTTAAGACGTCTTTAAGCCGTCTTTTAGATATACATATCTAAAGATACATATCTAAAAGATGACTTTTAGACGTGTTGTTTGGGAACTAAAATGAATATTTATACAAACTAGATATTTTATTATTTGAAAATGTTATATCCAAATAATCGCGCATAAGATTTTACCGAAAGAAATAAAGAAGACAATAATATTAATGAGACAAATTTTTAATACTTATTCAATAAAAATATAATGCAAACAACTCTAATACAAATAAGCATATTAAAAGAGGGTCTTTTCTAATTTAATGGTTGAATATATATATATCGGTCCTGATTCACGACATTATTGTTTATTAGAAAAACTTGGCTAAACCAAGTGTTGATTGCACTTTTCCTCCTTTCTTACAAGTATTAAACTCTCTCTTTCTTTTGTGCAATCGTGCGCGTGTGGGTTATGAAATAGGGATTAGAGTTAATTGTAAGTTTAGATTGTATATTTCAGCGGTTTAGCAAATTGGCGGATTCTAATGTTACGATAACAAAATAGCGTTTTATTATTAAGATCATTTCTAAAGACCGCGAATTAGAATACGTGACAAGTTATTGCACGAGGAAGACGGCGGGATCCTTGCAAGACGGCACCCGGATTAAATGGATAGGCTGCTAAGGTCGAGTAGGACGCGGTCCTTCGTGCGGCAGGAGCTTAAGATATTGTTTCGAAGCAACGCTGTTGCCTTAGGATAATCAAGAAGACTTAATCCCAACAAGCTTAACGCCGATGAGTTCATAATTCTGGACGTTCCTGCTCGCGAAAATCGCCCCTTTGTTGCTCGTCATTTGTCCCTTATTATCGCAGTTTTATATTTACTTTCACCGTAATCGTTAAATTTATTAAATACCCATATATCTTTTTACAATCCTTCAGAAAGGAAAATTTAGTCTCCTCTTTTTAAGCCTTGTTACATTTATTTAAAAAATTTCGATTCGTTCTCTCGCGCGCCATAAAAGTTCTTAAATTATCGGTTGATCGGATTAAAAAAAAAAGTGCGACAATTTGCCCGTAGTCTCACGAAACAGCCCTCGGAAGTCTGACGATCTTCGCGAAGAGTAAATTCTTTCGCACGTTCCGGCTTCAACGGAGTAGGAGCGAATCGTTAAGGCATGCGACGAGACTTGCTTAACGGGCAGAGCTTAATTAATAAGGACACGCGATATCCTAACTCGTAAGACGATGGTAGGATGATAAAGCATAGCTGAAGCCCCCGGGGAGCCCTTTGTTGTCGGGAGGGTCAGGACGGGCGACCTGCCACTTTAACCCGCCTTAAGGGGTTGCGCCTTGAGGAGTTCGAAACCTTGCGAGTTTGAAACACGATGGCCAGGGTCCAGAAAGGAGATTCCACGATGCACCGTGCGTTTTACGTAGAGTTACCTCGCAACGAAAATATGTCTGTTGATCGATAGACGCGCCCTAACTCGTGCCATATCGTCGTGCGCGAAAGTTTGGCGACTAATAGAAGGAAACGAGATTTTCTTTTAAACAAGCGAGAACGCCTTTAGGTCCGAGCAAGGGGGTGACCACTTAACGTAATCGTGGGACAGTGTCTCCGAAATCATTATGAAGTCCTGACGAAATCCCACGTAATCCTTTTGGCTTGATTTTTAAGTTTCTTCACTTGTTAGGCAATAAACAGTAAATTTGAAACAAACATTTTCTCAACTTGAGAAAGTTTTGAGGAACTCTAACAGCTCTTCGAGATTTAAACAACGTCACATATTTTTAAGCATATAAGAAATGTACATAAGAAAATTATTTGTAATCAGATGAAATCGTATGAAATCAAATGAAATCGGTGGGACAACATTTTCGCTAGTGGTCACCCCCTTGGGTCCAAGCAAGATGTTGGTGGCCCAATAATTGTAATCTAAAACGTGAATTCGCATGCCGTTTTCCACCTTGTCCCTCGGTTTCTTTTCGGACATAACGGTTTCATTTAGATGGAATCGTTGCCGTCAGTGAATTCACATATTAAAATCGACAAACGATTTCTAATTATTTAAATGCTATATTTAGCATTCGATATCCCCCTCCCCGTACTGTATTATTTTTACCTGCGGCTGAAGATGGGTCACTTGTCTCTTGATGTGCGCCAGAGTCGCGCTAGGCGGGGGATGCAGAGCCATGTTGGCGAAAACCAGCCTCTCCTCGTAATCGTACTCGCAGAGGATCTTGTTGTCGCACAGATAAAATCTGTCGCCCACGCAGAATCTGCAATCAAAAGTTTATTTTGTCGTGTTACAATTACAGCTGCGCCAATCTGCGCGAGGTTATAATCCTACGTCGCGTCTAAAATTGCGATTTCGACTAACGGCGAGCGAAGCGAAGGCACTCGCTATTTCGGCGATTCGTTGAGAAGTGACGGGCGGGGGACGGGAAGAAATTCCGGTTGCGCGAGAGTCGCACGAGAAATCGGTGGAGCGGTAAAGCGCGCTAATTCCCTTTAAGGTCACTTTCCGTTCTGCTCCGCCGAGGAAATTGCTAGAAAATAAAAACAAGCTGCGAAACGCCACCCCTCATCTACTTCCTCCGGCGTCTCCCAAGGCTCTTAAATGTAAATTTTCAGCCGATTCGCAGGCGTCGTACTCGGATTATCGCGATTGGAGGTCTCTGCAGTTATCCCGTTCTTATTTTCCTCTCGCACCTCGCGAGGGCGTTTCCAACACATTCCTGACAACAGATAGCGAACAAATGTCGTTTAACGCGACGGTCCGAAAGTCTTTAGTAGCTCGACACACGCACAAGTCTGACGTCCGTCCGTTCTCGGGTGTCGGCGAATAAAATGAGAAAGAGAGAGAGACGGCGCCGAAGAGAGTGTATTTTAAAATTCAGCGTATAAAAGTCCGGGATTTCGGAGTAATCCGGCACGATATACATACCGCTGCACGCGGATCTCGGGACGGCGCGGCGGCGAGGTACCGAACGTGCTCGGCTTGCGATATCAGAGAAATAAGGCTGCCACCGTGGGTTATACGCATCGGCCAACTGTCGCCCCCGCGAGGGGGCTGGCGGGGCCTTTAAAATCAAAGATTTCACATTTTTCCTTTTTATTGCCGGTTTAAAAGTCAATTTTTTTCCTCCGCCGCGCCCTTTCGGGGCGCGTAAGGGACGTTACGCCCGGAAATGCTAAAGAGCCATGAAAGCGGGCTCGTAAGGGCGGCCGCGTCACAATGGATCGAGGATCCACGAGGGACACGAAAATCGTTTCGTCGGGATCTACGGGGCTTGGAAATTCCCGTCAGGCGCCGGGAACATCACTCTCGCGGACGTTATACGTACCCGCGTGTATCGATCGCGATATGACGGGCGTGTTCGCGCGATTTGTCTTACGGGAGAGCTCGCGGAACTTTGAGTCGTCTCTGGGACGCGCCGAGTCCCTCGGATATCATCAATGTAGAGAGAGACCATTCGGCGCGAATCGACCCCCCGCTCCTTACAAGAACGCATTGCTACATTATCTTTAATTCTACGTCATTTTTTATTCTTCATAACAAAACAATAAGACAAGCATATCCTGGGTTTGTTTTACAGTACCTGTCGAGACAACTTTCGATCAGTCATCGCCGGTTTCTGATGCGACAATGCGCACGAAAATTATCCCGCGCGATATTGCGATCGTGAAGACAGTTTATATGACAATAAAACCGAGTCCCTCGGATATCATTAATGTAGAGAGAGACTATTCGGCACGAATCGACCTCTTATTTCTTACAAGAACACTTCGGCCATCGCTAATCTCTAGAAATCAATCGGTGGATTATCACTGAAAATAGTGAATAGTCACTGATTTACAGTTATAAGTATACCACTAAAAATCGCAGCGGTACACTTGCAACTGTAAATCAGTGACTCTTCACTGTCTCCAGTGATAATCCACCGATTGACTTTTGGGCCCGGTTCTTCACTATCTGGTTAACTGTTTACCAGAAGTTAGTCGACTCTCCATCCTGTTCTATTATCTGAGAAGAGACAGAGAGTCAACTAACCTCCGGTTAACAATTAACCAGAAAATGAAAAACCGGGCCTTCGGGAGTACATTGTCTTCAATTTTGTCATTTTTAATTCTTAATAATAAAATAATAGGACAAACGTATCCTGGGTTTGTCTCACGGTACTTGTCGAGACAACTTTCGATCAGTCATCGTCGGTTTCTGACGTAACAATGCGCACGAAAATTGTCTCGCGCTATATTGCGATCGTGAGGAAAGTTTATACGACAATAAAACCGATGAAAAAAAAAAAACTACAGAAGAGAGAGGAGAACGCGTC
Source organism: Vollenhovia emeryi (assembly GCF_000949405.1). NCBI lineage: Eukaryota > Metazoa > Arthropoda > Insecta > Hymenoptera > Formicidae > Vollenhovia > Vollenhovia emeryi. Next base: position 812,270 of record NW_011967172.1, read on the forward strand.
TCGTATACTGGCGACTTATTGAACGAGCGACTTATCGTCGAAGACGTCGTCGATGAGCCGTGTAAACTCCACGTCGCGGTGCAAATGCCGTGGGGTAAAACGCGTATAACGTCGCGTTCGTAATTCACCGGTGAATAATAAAAGCATTTTTTGGGCAAAGAGGGGGGGGGGGTACAGTAGACGGGTACATCGGCTACATACGGCCATTGCGTATTCAACGGATGTGCTGTCCCGCACGCGGGATCCTGTTTGGGTTTTATGTCGGGATTTCTCTGCCGAGTGGTTTATACCGGCGCTTATGTAAATGCAGACGTGATTTTTTTCAGCACCTACTCGAGCCACCTGAACGGGCGCGCGCGGCACATTTGTAGCATTCGAAACGAGCCGGTCGGCCGACGTCGTCTCCTTCCGAGTGTAGCATGAAATCGCAATGAGATTCTGGGATGTTACGCCGCCCGCATCCGGCAGAGTCTGCATTTTTTTTTCTCTCGGTGGACTCTCGGCGACGCGTCTTCGCGGACGCCGCTGAGCAATTTGTACGTCGACGAGATCACTTCGCTCGAGATACGCGGGGGATTTTCTTTTAAAATTTGATATAACTGTCATGAAATAGAATTTTATGACAGTTTTTTGAAATTTTACCATACATTTCACTAGTAATTACACTTCGTATAGATTTTACTAGTAAAATGTACGGTAAAATTGCAAAAAAAACTTTCATAATTGTCCCACGATCACATGGTTTTCAGGAGAAATCTCAAGAGAAAATTCTCTCCGCGTAGAGTTTATTTTGAATCGAATATTTGAATAATCGAATGAATAACAAGGGGCTCTCATAGCGAATCTGGTTGCTTGCGCTAGTGCGCACTGACTGGACACTAAGGCTTGTTTGCATCACTTGCAAAGGACCACAAACAATGGTCGAAACGTCGTGATTTCGAACATTAAAATTTGCCAGACATGGTCAAGCAATCCTCTGAGGTTTTTATTTTCTTTTGTTTTATTTTATCATCAAAATTTCCAGACAAGTTCAAGTTATCATTGAAGTCTTTTCATTTTATCTTGTTTTATCTTATTTCATCTTGTTTCGTCTTATTTTATCTTCTTTTATCTTTATAATGCCCTCCAATAAGGCCTAATGCCCAAACTAATGCCTAAAAAATGTCTAGCAACGTTTAGTAAATGTCCTCAGCGGTTTACCCCACGGCATTTACGGGTATTTTTTCTCTAAAAGCGACTATCTAATAACCGAGAGATATTCAGGATGTTCAATGTAAATGAACCACAAATCTGAATTGCTTCTCGATATAGATTCTGTTTGAAATACAAGTTTACCGATTACTGTTTCGAAACGAGGTATTTGATCGTGTAAATCGTATTAGTTATGTCATGTCGCGTAAGCTCGACTTTATTTCACCGCCGTTAAAGATTCTCGCCATCCCGTCGTTGATTCAGAAATATAAATACGAAGGATTATGGATGCATGGGAGTCCACGTTGGAGACTCGGTCCGAAATAGCGAGCGACGATTCTATGTTCGGCCCGATCGGCGACGATATAATTGCACTTAAAATACTCTGCCCGATCGTCACGTGAATCCGCGGCGTCACGATCGATAGCCGAGTGTGGGTTAATCGTAATATATAAATACGCGCCTCTCCGAAATCAGGACACCGAGTCGGGAAGCCGAGGTACATTAACAATTTCGCGTGACGTACAGGTTTAGCATCTGCTATCGATTGCGCTATTCAATTAAGCGATTAAATTAATTATACTGAATGATCCTACGTCGCGCGAAAGAAGCTTAATGCATCCTTAAAATACGAAGCCCCGACTTGGCACTCGCCCGACTTTCTCCACGAATAATCCACAGCGAGTAATCTATCTATGAGATAATGTGGGTAGGCGATGCATGTTTTTTCGCACGGCACAGACGTCTTCGCGTTTCGTGAGAATAAAAGGAACAAGGGGGGACGATATGAAGAAACGAGAGAGAGAGAGAGAGAGAGAGACGGCGTGCCGTGTGCGATCGGAGCGTGTAACCACCATAAAAAGCAATGCGCCCTCGTAACGGGGTACGATAAGTACCGCGCTACGGAACAAAATCGATCCCGGGGGCGGCTTCGAATCATGCACCATAAAAAGGAACATTACGGGGACGTAGGTGCGAGAGGAGGGGGAGAGGATGAGTTTCGAGACGGAGCGACAGGAAAGTACGATCCTTTATAACGGCGCTCGTGATTTCGCGTCCTGATACGCGCTATATTTCCCCGATAAACGCCGCTTCCTGTAATCTGCAACGCTAAACGTTGGCGACATTAGTATCGCCGGTCTTTTTCGGAGCCGCGTGTCATTTTCGTCGCAGCTCGAACGTGCGTGTCCGAGGATTAGGAGGTACAGACACGTTCGGTGGTTTACAGTAATTATTATATTTTAAACGGCAGCAGATGTATATAACATCATCAATGTATTATATTTAATGGCGCAAGCGAACGCGATATTTGATAGTGGCTATTACAGATTTCATTGAATTAAAGTGCGAGCAGGAATAGTTTCCATATTGAAATTTGTAGACTGAAATACAATAGGACCCGGACATACATACGTACGCATGTATATGTGTGCCGTGTACATACGTAAAAGAATCTTGATCTTAATAGAATCGCGGCGCATTTCGAGGCACAAATTGACGAAAGAGTCGTCAGCCAGGGCGCTCAACGATCGAAACGCGACGCGGTTCTCCTGTCGCCGCTAAGTCGAGAGAAAGCCTCCGAGATTCGTCGGCAAACAGCGCGAACTCCGCAATGTGGGACGGGAAACCCCAAACGGCAACACTTTGGTGGTAGTCAAGATCGGAGGGATGGAGGTTTGCTCGAAGCCGAAGAGGGTCGCGCGGAATGAATTTCGTACCCGATCGCGGAGTCTTCTCCAAGAACAGAGGAGCGAGAGAGAGGGAGGGAGTCTAGATCGAGGCAGATAGGTGTATAGGTGTGTGTCTGTATATAGATAGACAGGAGGGGGAGAGAGCCAGGAAAATGTCTATACTGCCGGTAGTTGGTGGAGCTCGTACTCAATTTGCATCAAACTATGAAGAGACAGACACCAGCGACCGCCCTCTTGTCCCCCATGCCTATTCCCGGGGTCGCCACTCTCTAACACCTGATGGTGCCGCGCCTCCGTCCTCTCGCGCGACGCCCCGCAGCCGAGACTAACGCGTTTAGCAGAGACTCGAACCCCTAATCAGATCTCCCGACGGCAACGGGGCTTTCTAAGGCGCCGCTAAGTGTGAAGTTAATGGAGTCAAGACGTCGCGCCGCGCCGCGCCGAGACGCAAAATTCTTGCCGCGCGCGACTAACCGGGGACTATCGCTACCTAATGTGCGGCGGAATCGAGGGTATTCTTTATTCATCTCGTTGTGCCGGAATTCGACCGACGCGGCGAGAGGATGGGGAACTGCAAGGTTCTCTAATAGTTAAACTTATCAATCGCTTTTGCGCGAATGAAATATCGCGCCTTTATTATATCTTACGTGTTATTAAAGTGGTATCTTTTTATTACCACAGATTTATCGCTGTATATGTATAATTAAGATGGGCTACGTATTAAGTGGAATTATTTCCTCTGTAAGTGACGAGGATTAAAAATTCATTGTCGTCTATCGGTTGACATTTATGATTGCACCATTGAACAGTTACCTCTCGCCCGGCGCACGGCGCGCACTTGGTTGCGATAATGGCTGCTTACCTAGCGCGTTCTCCTGTTAATTAATTCAGACTGTCAGGGTATCGGGGAACCGTGGCGCGCTAATTCGATCAGCAGTGAATTCGCTCGCTCCGGTGGCGAGGGCTCTCGCCGTCAGGTTTCCGGGGAAGTACGAGGAGGAGAGCCTTCGCTTCCACGACGGATTTGCTCCGCAGACAGTTGACGTCGCTATCTAAATGTCACTCCAGAAGCGTGTCGGAATGCCACTCGATAACACAAAGCGGCAGGGCGCGCCGTCTCGAATCACGTCTCATTGTCCGACGTGCGATCCGCGATCGCATGCGCGAACGATGGACGGGATGCCGAGGACTTCCGCGTCGCTATCGCGCGCGAGGCGACGTTTAAACAAGATGCGCCGGGGAGAATACCTTGCGCGTGTCATTTTCAACAAGGCGAAATTCCGATGAATTCTCGCGGCCTCGACGTTGCGCGATGTTTGGAGCGAAGGCACGGGGGAAAGTGCCGTCGTTTTATTTCGCTGGATTCTCTGGCTCGTCGTTGAAATTACGCTGAAATCTTGAACGGGGAAATTGCCAGCGCAGGCCATATAAATGTTTGTCTATTTCTAACGCTTTTAATTTCTCGAATCGATCGTAAGATATAATTTCAATTTCTATTTAACGATTAATAATTTAATCACAAGACCGAGTATTAATTTAGCCGTGATTATTTTCATTATTTATTAACCATGATATGTTACTGATTATTTAATAGCCACAAATTACTAATCACTTGATTGCTTAGTAAACATACTCGATATCCATTAATTTAATTACATATTTAATCAATTCCGTATTGTATTAATTTGTAAAATCAAGATTATATTTTCGATTTTACGAAACTATAAAATGCGCCTCTAAGAATATTAATCATTTTTTATGCCCCTCTACGATTGATCTTACCGACGATCGCCTAAGCGAACAATTACTTGGATAATAAGTGTGTCGCGATCAATTTGCTGTCCGACACAATACGCGGTGTCGCACCTAAGCCGAAACACTTTGTCCCGAAGATACGGCGCATATTTCCGCGCCGGTCGCGGGGGACGCGCTTTCGCAAAGCGAGCGCGAAAACGCACAGAAATCATCGCCATTAACCATTCCGACCGGGCGTTCAACCGTAAAGCACGCGGAGGGAACATTCGTCTTTCTATTAATTTCTGCGCGGCGCGAAATTACGCGCGTCGGCCGACCCTAAGCCATATTAATATCGTAGATTACGAAGGAAATTAAGACAGCGATGGGTCGCAGATACCGCCGCGGGATTCGGCGTTGCTCCTTTGTTACTCCCGGCGAAAGGGTTGGCCCGAGAAGAGCTGTTGAATCGTGCCGCTTTACGCGCGGTTGGTTATAACGTCCCGTAACATTGGCTGATTAAAAAACGCGGCAGCCTAATAATAATCGCGAATGTCGGATGTCAAAATAGAATGAAGGAAAATACATTACTCGATTCTAAAGTGCTTGTTTTTCTTATTTGTGATAATTACAACGATATTCGGTGAATCGTGAAGAAAGTTTTCGCTTTAAAAATTATGGGACTAATACTTTTGCGTCACTTTGGAGAAACATTTTGAACACGCAGGACCCCTGTGAAGTTAGCCCCCCATTATTTAAAAATTTAACTTTTTTCCGAGTTCCCTATAGATTTACAATAGTTCCAGAGTTCTTGATGGGTTTAAGAAATAGTTCTGCCCATTAAAGACGTTAAAATGAGTTTTTTTTTAATGGGGGGTTAACTTCACGCAGCCCCCCATTTTCGTAAAAACTAATTTTTTAATGGAGTTCTGGATAGATTTCGCATAGTTCTAGAGTTCTTGACATATTTTAACAATAGTTCTGCACGAGAAAGTAAAAAAAACGAAGTTGAAGAATCAAGAAACAGTATCCCAAAAATAGGCATAACTGTAAAAGTATTAATGTAATGGAATTTTGCCATTAGGAATTTCGATAGAACTCCGCGGGGGCTACCGGGAACTCACAACAGAACTGCCGGAACTGTTCAAAAATTTTTGTGTCTTGTAAGACAGAAAGTGGCACCTAAAATCGCCCGTAACTTTTTCCCTTTTAGTCACACAGACGTTTGCCATTAGGAATTTCGATAGAACTCTGCGGGGGCTACCGTGAACTCTCAACAGAACTGCCGGAACTGTTCAAAAATTTTTTGTGTCTTATAAGACAGAAAGTGGCACCTTCTAAGTCCCGAAGGAGGAAAATTTTTTACCAGTTCCAGCAGTTCTGTTGGGAGTTCTGAGTAGCCCCTCACGAGTTCTATCGAAAACTATATTAAGGCTCGAAGCGCTACGACCGACGAATAAAAAGTTGTCGCGATTTTTCGTATAAAAAAGGACAGTATCAAAATAAAATCAATAATTCTTATTCTCCTCCATCGAATTAAAAAAGATTGACTTACTATATTGAGACAAGAGTAACTTATATAACTGTAATTTTATATATTCCTGCGTTTAGAATAAATCTTTCCTCCATCTTACAACGCATAAAAGTTGGCACCACGATATTCAACAAAAGACGATTCTAGATTTTAGAATTTTTCATTCAAGATGAAAATATTCCTTTCTTTATGATAAATATGATTAGCGCTGTATCGATCTTATTTTATGATACATTCAAGTGTAATAGCATTGGATCCGTACATTTTTTCTGTGGGTGTACGCGGCGTTTTGTCGATGCTGGTTTATGTTCTGGATTTAAATTACATCGCATTTAAAGGTGACGCGAACAATCCCACTTTGCTCGAACGACTGTTCTCATTTATGGCGCCATCGAGCTCGCGGCGGTGCGCGCCGAAACGCCGATAAGAACATCGTGCGGTTAAGCATTACGACGATCGGCCGGGTCTATATCTTCGCGCGCGCCGAAAAAGCGTCTTCTTCTGCTCCGTCGCCCGAGAATCGATTACCGTCGCTCCCGTGACGGCGGAAAAACTTTTAAGACGCGGCGGAATCGCATCAAAGATTATTTCCGCCAATAAAACGGAAGTCGAGTCTCGGCCGGGGGGGAGGCACTCCGCGAATCGCTCCGCGCGGCATAACAAGACCGGGGGACGGCGGTGAGAGTCAGGGGGCGAGGTTGACGGTCGCGGGTGGTTAAGGGCTGTCTAAGGAACGCAGCGAGAAGAAGACCGGCGAGCCTGGCAATAAATCTACGGTCGCCCGGAGCGAGTACTTATCGGTTCGCCAGGATCGCCCGGCGACGTCGCGCGAAACTCCCGGCGGGCTCTCGTCTTCCTCGAATTGACGTCGCAGTTCGAAGCGAGATCGGGATCTGATGTAACGGCACGGATTTTACCGGATACTTACGTGAGCACGCGTATCAGTATCCGTCGGAATCGAGCGAGAGTAAAGTGGAGTTTCGAATTAGTTTTTCCTCAAATGTCATTGTCGATAATGAGGCGTTGGCCTCTTGCCACGAAAATCTTGACTAACTAACGAGACAGAGTGCATCGTAGCAACAGTTTGTTACTTAAATAGAAATTGTACCACGCGAATTTCGGTCACAAGAAAATCTATAACAGTTTGTGGAACGTTTTGCACATAGAAAATTTATAACCTGGCCAAGGCAAATTTTTCGCAGTAAATTTTAAAAGTAAAATCATTTAGGCACTAACACCCGTCTTGGCTCTGATATCGACTTTATTACTTCGTATCGAGGGGGAAGCCGCCAACCAAAATCTTGTACACCAATACCTACTAATGCCCAGTGGGCAATATACTTTATCTTATTATCTTATTTCATCTTTATAATGCCTCAGCAAGGCCTAATGCCCAGTAATGCCGCAAATCTGTACACCACCATGCCCTCAGCGGTTTCCCCCTCGCTTCGTATCTGTGAAAATTTATGAATTTAACGGGCGTTTACGGATATCCGTGCCCTCTAAAAGTTGATCAGTGGATCATCACTGAAAACAGTGAATAGTCACTGATTGGCAGTTATACTGAATGACAATTCACTGATTTATGTTTAAAGAGTTACATCTTTCATTCGTCTCAAGTCCGTCGTCATTTTCCCGATCTAATTATCACTGTCTTGTAAATTCTTACAGCTGCACGTGGCAGATACAACGACGTTGGAGAGGGCCAAAGTTCGGGGCAGCGGGACGAGTACACGCCGAGCCGGGTGAGTCGGATTAAATATGACTTACGGGTAGTACTTAAGTTCTCTCGACGTTACGTAGCTCTGCTCGTGTAACGTAGCCGACCGCGCCAACTTCGGGCAGGGCGAGGCCCCCGGTGCGTGTAGTCGGATCGTAGGGCAAAGTTACCATATCGCGCGCACGCCCGTGTAGTCGTGACCGGCGGGCATTGTCAAGGTTTCGTTCGGGCAAGTTTGCCGGCCCCGTGATTTCGCTCGAGGCGGATTCGCCGGGATTATCGTCGAGGTGCACTCGAGAGGGAACTTGACGCAAGGTCTATTTATCGGTATTGATCGATAGCGTTGCTCCTCTCCCCGCGAACATCGTCAAATTGGATCTCGACCTGACACCGTTGTTTTCAAGACGCGAACACTTATTGTTAGATCGGGGAAACTGAGATCGCGACGTCGTCTTGAAATATCGCGGTGTCGATTGCGCCCGTCCATTATTAAATTCCCGCCGATCACCGCCGCAAGTATTTTCGTATCGCTGAATTATGTTTAACGCCCGGCCGTCGGGATGATGGCCGAGCGTGCTATGAATTTTGCAACAATTCGGTATGGTGTTGTCAACGATCTTCGTTCCGCATCAAACGCAAGGGAATACTGAGCGAAATGTATACAGCGAAGTGTACGGGACGTTTAAAAAGCGTTGATTCAATTTTACGCTCAAAAGCGAGGCTCGCTGCCCTCGATCCATGGCCGAGCGCTGTGGATGACAGGAATACCGGCGGTGGTGTTGACGTCCCTATAATTCGACTGGAAAATATCAGAACAGGTTGCGCAACCCCGCGAGAAATATCCGACCGTCTCAATCTTGCCCAGGTCGCTCTCCCAACTTTTTCTTTCGTTTCAACGATCGCCGATCTCCCTTCGAGACTCCGCGTTACTCGAGCTTTATAAACTATAACGATGAAATTCTAGTAAACGTATACGTTTAAAAATCTCCAGAATGAAATTCCCCGTTCGATTTTAAGTCACCGCCTTCGTACTCCGCGTGCGTTCAAGTAGCAACTTTGATATTTGTATCAAGACGTTGTCTAGAAAACGCTCTCCCAGGATCTTTAGAAGACAAGAAGCCGAATCTGTGGCAGGCTTAATCAACAAATTGGTCCCCCAAGGGTCCTCAGTCTTCCGGCGCAATGCCGTGAACACGCATAATTCAAAGTTGCACGGACCGCAGTCTAATTATTCAATCTTGTCGAGAGAGAGTTAGCTCGCCGAGGCCCGCTGAAAACTTCCAATTCCGCTGGCGTTCGCGCGAGAGCGAGAGGCGCCCGTCTTCAGACGAGGATATCGACGTATCGTTAATTCCGCTCCATTTATTTGGGAGCGCAAACGTTGACGGATTATGACGTCGCGCAACTTGTCGGCCAAGTTTTACCTCGTTCGGAATTTCAGCCTAAACAAGCTGATAGCTTCCTTATCCCTTAGCCTCCACCTCCGACAGACAGCCTTATCTTCTACAGGGCAGCTTGTTTGACTTCCGGCGATGTCTCCTCCTGACCGGACGCACTTGATAACTTGAACATCGCGGCTCTATCTCGGGGAGAGACGCCGGGGAGACGGTGATGGAGAGAACACAAGTGCGATAGAGTAAGCGAGCGAGAGGTCGAAAGACAGGCTTGCTATCGGGCTTAGTCAACCTTAATCCTTTCCGTGGGTTGGCTTTGCATTAAGTAAAGTCCACCGACTTGGCCGGGGGCCGCGCGTTCCTCTCTGAAGTCTCGTCATTCTCGCGCGTTCTCGCGACGACGGTCCTTTTTAAGGCTCGAAAGTATTTCTGCCACGTGTAAACGAGCTGTATCTTCTAAACGCCCGTAATTCTCGCTAGTCCAAGTAGGAAGACGATCCAAAGTTCGGACCGATCGGTTTTCTTTACGATGTCCGAGCCCGTCGAACATTAAGAACGAGAGAAAGAAGGAGGTTAATCCACGGGAGCGAGGTAACGGCCATATTTCTCAATAAACGATAAATCAACGGGGTCGCCTAGGTATAACGCCCCCTCTAGTGGATCTACCTTCTCTTTCATTCTTGACCCCGTCGTCGTCGTCGTCTCTCCGAAATAAACCCTCGCTCTCGCTCCATCGCTCATTCTCTCGTTCCCTCTCGTTCGCTCATGTATACCTCCGTCGCTTTCTTTCTCCTTCCTCTCTTTCTATCGTTCAGCGAGTCTCCAGGCCCCATTAATCTATGGTTATCTACGGCCCGCGCTGGATAAGTGCGTCGGAATGAGCCATTTCACCCTTGGGAGTTCGAATCCATCCTCCACCCTCGTAAGGGAAGGCCATCGAGAGACTGGCCCTTGGGCATCCTCTTTTGCCCTCGCGATGAGCTGTGCAAAACTCGCTCCTTAACGAGATCGTAACGACGACGGATGCCCGCGTTGTGCAAAAGCGCAGGACTCGAGAGTCGTGAGACGTTGCGAGCCGCGAGAAATCGTCGGGGAAACTTTTTCGAGACTGACATATAATCGCCGAAGGAAAAAAGAACTGCAAGACCGTCGCGCGCCGGGATAAGCTGCCGAAATTACGCGAGGATACAAAGCGTAAGAAAGGACAGCGGTGAAATGCCCTCCTCTCTTCTCGCGCGGCGAGGAATAAATTTGGGAACTTCGAAGTGGTATCAAAACGGCGTAAAAAGACGCGAGAGACGCCCAAGTGCTCGCGATAAAACTACGAGGACGCGTAAGATGGTACGAGCGAACGATCTCGGTCCCTCGTTTCTCGGCTTTCAGGCAGCATCCGGTCGTAGCCCGCGCCACTTCGTCTCCTCCACGGTGAATAATGCTCCTGGGTTATCTTTTCACCTTCGAGTCCCGTAAGTAAGGCGGAAAGCAACCCCTGTCTCACACCGCCGTCCACGGCCCGACCTAACGAACTAAAGAACAAGTTTACTTTGCATGCGTCCCGGCGGCTCGCCAAACCCCCCCGTCGCCGGCGTCGCGGACGACGATGGGCCGCGCTCTTATCGCCGGAAAAGTTAAGTGGAAGAAAATGCGTCGACTAAGAATGCGCGAGGGGGGAACGGCTCGAGATGGCGGGCAAAGTTGAAATTGATGCACTGGACGAGTGCTAGGATATACGAAGCTTACGTTCGCCGAAAGCTGTTTGCGCGAAAGAGAGAGAGAGAGAGAGAAAGAGAGGACGATCTCGAAAGCTCGTTCCTCGAAAGTTTCTCTGCTCGATGGAACGAAATCGATTCTAGAGACGTGTGCGTGCGCGTTAGTTCGTGGTCTCGCGATTCTGTACTCGAGTGCGCTTATTAGCAACTTCATAAAGCTGCCGTTTATAACAACTCGGGTCCCGCTGCTAATCGAATTTCTGCATTAATGATTACGAGCGAAAGAAATGTGTGACAGCTGCTTTCCAAAGACGACGAGTCGCGGATGACTCGGTCGAACCTCGCGTGTAATCGGGGAGTTTTCGGTGTACGTCGCACTTTCTCTCTCTCTCTCTCTCTCTCATTATGTCTCTCGGTCTCTCGTTCGCTCGCCCTATCTCGCAGAAACTGTACGCGGCTCAGCGAAATGTCGGACGTGACGAGTGATATTATAACGCGCCGCCTCTATCCCCGTAGCACGCCAGCAGATACAGAGTGTCTACGGCAGACTTTGCGTAACTCAGAAACCAAATGCGTCAGAGGGGGCGAAGGGCGACGGGCCTTAGTTCGACTATGATCTGCCAGGAGCAGACTCGCGAGCGTCGCTGTTCGCGAGAGGATCGTCCCGCCCGTTCGCGAGGAGGGATTCTTTTAATTGCGCCGACACGTCGCGAAAACGTACTCGTTGATAATCGCGAAAACGGAGCGCATATCAGCTGAGATTTTCTTTTTTTTTCTTTCGTCGTGACTTTCGTGAAAAATATAGACGAATTGGATTGAAATTCGGGGAAGATCCGAAAGACTCGTCTGAAAACGCGAGAGAAACGGCGCCGCGCGGCCGATCGCGCCGGGAATGAATTCTTGTCATTGCCGATAAACATCGGCGCATTGTTTCGGTGCAGCGCGCGATCGTGACGAAGCACCGAGCGGGCAGATTATAAATCGCGGAGGCCGCGCGAGCGGCGGGGACGGCGTCGCCGTTCGATAAATTGGGATTTTATTATCGCTAATAACCATCCAAAATTATTATGCGTTGATATTTATGCGGAGGCTAACCACCCCTCCCCCCCTCTCCTCCTCCTTCCACGCTCGCCCGCCCGCATACACGCGCGACACGCACCAGCGAGCGCAAACCGCGCCCTTCCGCACGGGTTTGGGGGAGCGATTTTGGTGATCGCATTTTGGCTATTATTTACGCGTCGCGTGCATACGGTTTTCGCCTCTACGGGGCTTACGAATGTTTATCGGCAAAAATTAACGGGCAATTTGTTCGGGCGCATTGTCGACGGTAATTATTATTTTATCGACGGTCACGCGCGCACGACCGATCTCTTGTGCCCCCTTATTATTTATTGTCCGGCGCTCCGTTTTGCAAACGCACTGGCCGCTATTATCGAAAGAGCTCCGGCCCGGCGTTATGCAGTTTTGTGCATTAAAACCGACCGCGGTATCGCCGACGCGTTTAATTTCATGTCATGCATTATGGCGTGTCAGATACGCCCGCGGAATAAGAAATTCAGATTGCGTTAACGATAACGCGACGTCGAATCAGTTACGGCTATGCGAATTTGTTAATTTTCCCTCGCCGCGGTGAAAACGCGTCAGTTTTCCTCGACGAGCGTTGCAACGGAGATACGTACGGAATTTTTCTAGTTTTGCGTGTATGTTTATCGCCACGAGGGCGAACCGCATCCCCCGCATTTCTCATCGAATTGACGTAAGGCCGATTTTGCATTGGTCGCCTCGTTATTACAAAGGTCGTAGACTGGTGCTAATTCGACGCTGATTGGTCGAATCTAAAATTTTCGACGCTTGCGACGCTACGATACGATCAATGTGCAACCGACCTAAAGGCTAGAACTT